>NW_013665748.1:486336-499547 GCF_000517525.1 Limulus polyphemus
GTGTGTCTGTGAGCCAGATTAGTTTCGGAGAATTCCACTCCTCATCATTGACCCTGGACATTGATAGAATGATAGGTTTATTTTTTTGTGAGCGTAAAACACTTAAATACACCACTTCGATAATGCCTATTTTCTCTTCAATTTCTTTTTTTGCAAAACAGGCATTTGATGATTCATCATGTTAACCTACCTTCACAGCTGCCTATTGATAGAGGTGGCTTTACATATTTAGTATGAGGGTGTCAAATACTAAATTATCCTATAGTTTTATTTAACTTTATGAAGCAAAACGTTTCATTTCTTAACTGTTCTCGTTTAAATTTAGGGAATCCATTATAAGCCAGTTATGGCCTTTTAAACAGGAGCCAGTCAAGTTGATATCTACTATTTCATGGAACCGTTGAAAAGAGTGAATCACATGTTATTTGGGTGATCTATATTTGCTAATGCAGTGGCGTGTCGCCGCAGATGTGAATCGTGGCACCTTTTTAATTGGTTCACGGAAAATTCCTAGCCTTAAGACAGTGCAGCATCGCTATGGTTAGACTTGTAAACGTTTTTGAAGAGCAATATTCGTATAGTGTGATTTACAATCCAGAACCAAAGAGTATCAAATTTCGAAGAAAAGAGCTTTCGAAGTTTTCCAAGAAAGTGGAACAACTTAACTAGCAAATGTTTAAGTTAGGAGAGAAAAGGAAGACATACCAAAATCCAAATCAACGTCCGCTAAGTGAATAGTATGGTTACGAAAGAGAACCCTCTGCCCCCAAAAGTAACTGTGATAAAGGTGGGGATACCTCCAAGTATCCTTAACAATAAACTAAACAAAGACTTGAAGTATATGAAGGCTTAGAAAACATAATTGCATAGGCGTTTAGTCACATCTCGAAATCAACATCCGTTTCCACGAGAAAGATGGTAAAAGAAACTGGAATCACTCCAATTTTAAGACTGACTTTGTCATAGATTACAGAAGCTCGTTACAGTGAAAACTATAGTGTTAGCCAATAGTGCACGACCATGGTTATACGATTGGGCACAACTGAAGATAAAGGAAGTACCTCCAAAGGCATCACGAACCTTAGAACATTGTTCTTATAATGTGATTAACTTTGTTATTAGTGACCACCAACATCTCACCATTAACCTACCTTACAACTATGACTTAGATTGGAGATACAACCAAATTCCCCGAATTATGATCTCATCGGTCCAAGCTCTAGAAAGCTATGTAAATCGTGAATGTGGTTTTGGAACTTTTCAAGAGTAATAACTTATGTTTATTTGTTGACTTTTGCGCAAAGTTACTCGAAGGTTCTCTACGGTAGTCGTCTCTAATTTAAAAGAAATAGACTCGAAGGAAGGCAGCTAATCAACACCACCTGTCATCAACTCTTGGGCTACTCTAATTGAATAGTGGGATTGACCTTCATGTTATAATGTTCTTGTGACTGAAAGGGGCGAGCACTTACAGCAACGGTATTCGAACGCGCGACCCATAGATTGCGAGTCGAGTGTTCATCAGGCCATACCAGGCCCTAGAAGGTAACTGTCCATGTAAATTGTGAGTGTGATTTTGACACTTTTGGAGAGTTTTCTTTCGGCGTTTCAGTATGATATCAATCATGGTTTTTTTATCTTCTTATTTTTTAAGACATCAACTGGAGATTCGGGGCACGTGCCAGTGCCTAGCGACGCTTCTGACTCGCTGTTTTTCCCCTGTAAGCAATTCTGTTTAGCCTATGTGTGGTATCCGGTGCCATTCAGGTTGAAAATACCTTTGTCAGATAATTATTTGAGTTCAGAAACTCTCGTGTCCCGTTGGTATACGCCAACTTCTATAGCGTCTTGTTAGGGATGGTTAACCCGTGTATCAATATTCTTCTAAACGTCGATGCCCCCCAGTGTATGTCTGCGGACTTACAATGCCAGAATCCAGGTTTCGATACCCGTGGTGGGCAGAGCACAGACAGCCTATTGTGTAGCTTTGTGCTTAATTATAAACAAACTAAACGTCGAATACTATATAATTATGAATTTTTCCACACCTGGCAATAAAAGAGGACATTTTGCTTTAGCCGAAGTAAATTGTTTAAAGTTATATATATAAGGCAAACGATCTATCTTTCAATAAAAATACAAAATATTGTTCATATTTCTTGGTGTTGCGTGTATCGACTATCTCAGTTGGGTCTGGCATACCTTGATGGTTCAGGGCGCGGGTTCGAATTCCCGTCACCGAACATGTTCGCCCTTGCAGCCGTAGGGGCTTTATAATGTGACGGTCAATCCAACTATTCGTTGGTAAAAGAGTAGCCCAAGAGTTGGCGGTGTTGACTAGCTGCCTTCCCTCTAGTCTATCACTGCTAAAATAGGGATGGTTAGCGCAGGTAGCCCTCGAGTAGCTTTGCACGAAATTAAAAACAAACAATCCATCTCAGTTCACTTCTTGATATAAATAGCTGAATAAATTAGTTTAATAAAAATGTTTTTAGCAGACTGGATTATAAATAATATTTTCTTTGTGTTTCAGATACAGAAAAGTCAGTGGTATGAAATGCTTGATAAAAAGTATCGGAACTTTGGCAACATGATGGGATCGAGAGTCTCAACTTGGAACGTTTAAATGTTGCTCACTTGTGTCTGTTGTAACAGAACTTTGACATCGTTTTCTTTCATACTGAAATGGAGATGTCAGTCAATATTTCATTATACTGTTGTTACGACAGTGGAATTCGCGTGACGCTGGGAGCATGCGCATTGGAGTTTCTCGAATTATCGAGGAACCCCGCGAATGTCCGAGTATTTGCTAGACGCTCTCTTTTTTAGTATATGAGCCTGGCAAAGAAAGCAAGCGAAATATACTGATAGATAATTGAGTCAAGCGAACATTAGGCACCGTAAGTAAAGTGTGTGAATCACTGTGATTTATAGCGTGTATTATAAAAGTTGTTAAGTGTATTACAAAGTTTGCATCAAGGAAGAATAAACTGGGTTAATCAAGGAAGGACTTGTATCACTGAAGTTTCTCGGAAAGAATTTATACCGGAAATTAACAAACAAGCAGATACGCAACACTATGTTAATCTATATCAACCATCTATGAAATCAGGGTAGGTTGAATAAAACTAATAATTGAAACGTTTTATGATAAAGTTAGAAACTTATGAAAGCTGACTTGGCTTGTGCTATTTGTTCAAATGTTTACTTAATGAAATGCTACATTTTATTTATTGTTCGGAAAATTAGGGGATGACCCGTATGGAATGGCGTTCCTCCACATTGCTTACTCATCTCTTTCGAACTTTATCATTTATTATAAGTGAATCATGTTAATTATTGCATCAGTTAAGCCTAATGATAAAAATTATCCAGCTTAAAAGAAGCATTTGCTTATAGCTCAAGTGCTGTATTAGATCATCAATTTTTATTTTACTAGTTATTTTCAATATAATTTTACTCAACATATAGTTTGTCTCATAATCAAAATTAACTCTCATCCGAAGTACCATATTGCAGCAACTAGTCCCCAGGGGTCAGACATTCAGATATTATTAGAATAATTTTTAAACCGTGGCATAGGGACTCGTAGAACGGCTCCGAGTTTTCTTTTTTTTTCTCTCTCTTTCAAGTACAAACTTTTAGCTCATAGCTCCGTCATCTCTTAACCGATTTGAGATCTAATTATAGTTTTGGACTCTGGAGGTCAAACCCTTTCGATTCATGTATTTGATCACGCCCAAAGTCTCATAAATAATTTACCCTAATCCTGCCTTAAAAAATTTTAATTTGAGAGTAGGCTGGTAGATATCCTGATGAGTAATAAAATTGAATCGGGTATACGCGCGCTCCAGGCTTGGTATTATTGGCACACAAAATATAGCTAATAAAAAGGAATAAAAGGTCTCATAGATAAATTTACTCTAATCCCGCCTAAAATAATTTCATGTGCCGCGGCTATTGAGGATTCCCTCTGGTTTTATTTAGCATATCAGTTCTATATGATTTTGTTATTATCAACTTGCCAGAATTTAATTTTAAATATCAAGTTTGTTCATAGTCCAGGTAATTAGAACTGGTCCATAATGTAACAACTCTTCATGAAATGCAAAACTTTTTTTAAGGTAGAAAAACTAAGGGATTATACGAAATCCAAAAACGTTTAAATACAAATCCATTTTGGAACTGCGATAAATTAGCATATTCAAATTGAAACTGGGTGGAAATAAAACATTTCTTGCCATGACATTTAAAACTGTCTTCTAAAAGTGTCTTTCGAATAGAACATTTCCATCACGTGGTGTGAAAAAGTTTTTGTTTCTCATGTTTTGGCAGAAGTATCTTAATGTCCTTTTTGAATGTAACAAAAATAACTAAAAGACTTTTTTAAAATCCTAAACAGTGATTCTACAGGTAGAAAAACCAAAAGTCTAAAGTATACGGCTATACCTAGCTAAATATACAGAAATATAATTATCTTTGCGTGGTTAATATAGTAAGCCACATACGCGTTCTCTGACTGCAAATGTTGATTACAGAAATACATACACACACACACACACATATATATACACATAAACATTCTCGCTCTGATGTTGATTCCTTTTTTTCAAATATGCGACGCTATTCAGTTTAAAATATCAAACTCACATGATACCTTCGGCTTATTCAAATTACATTATAAATCGTTCTATATTGTTAACTTAATGCCAAGTACCTGTTCAGTATATTTAAAACAATTGGCATTCTCCAATTCACCAAAACATAAATGTTTAAAATATTCTAAGTAATAAAATAATTCAGTACCAGAACAACTGCGCAACTTGCTCCAGAAAACATTCAACCAACCATACTTAATAATTAATTCCTCGAATATTTAATCAAATTCGTTTCTAGTGGTGAATTCGTTGTATGTATAAAGACACAAACACAGCGATCCCTGAACGCTGGTGCCTGTGTTTACAGCACCGAATAAAGAAGATTATGTTAGCCCCATTCAAGTAGTTCAAGTTGAGAAATATGAATAATCTATTAGTTTGTAGCACGTGGTGACATTCTCACCAATAAACATTTGTTTACCATTTTCATCGTTCTTATTGGAACTGGCATGACTCAGTGTCATACTTCAATAGTTTTCAACTATTTACTGATAAACCGTACGTTTTACCCTTACATCTGTTTGATAATCATATAAATTGTATTTCTTGAAACGATCTACCATGATTATAAATGGAATGAATATAAATTAATATAATCCGATCTTACATGATTTGCAGACAAACAAAATCGCTGTTTGGAAAAGCGCTCTTTATTGTGATGAAAAGTGATGAAAATAATGAAACTTGTAGACGAGATAGAAGAGAAACTGCCCTTAAAATGTTAATTAAAAAGAAAACTGCAATAAACTATCCTTTAAAATCTTTACGATGCAGTTTCAAGGAATCTTAAATAACTTATAAAAGTCGACTAATAAATTAAAGTTGTAAAGTTTATTATCTAAATTGTCTTGTATTTCCTCGTCTTAGTGAATTAACTTATGATGGTTTTGCTCTTTATAGAACATATAATTAATTAACGTATCAGCAATTCTGTTTTCAAATATATGTAAACATGAATATATAAATTTCTCCCTTGATTAGTTTTATTCGCTACTTTACCATGTTGCCAGTTTAATTCCAACTGGCTTTTTTGAGTCAGTATTATTGGGGGCTGTATGTCATCAATGAAGCCTAAATTTGTTTGTTTGTTTGTAATTAAGTATAATGCTACACAATGGGTTATCTGTGCTCTGCCCACCACGGGTATCGAAACCCGGATTCTAGCGTTGTAAGTCCGCAAACACACCGCTGTGCCACTGGGGGGGCTAAATATGTTTGACATTAATTTTAATGAAATTGAAAGCGGCACAATGCATAGGCTATAGCCTATAGCTAATGTGCTCAGTGCAGGGATCGAACCACAAATTGTAGAATTATAAGCCTTCATGGTCACGGGATGGGGAAGATGTCTTGAATAGTCGATTGATGAATTAAAATTATAAAATATCTCATCCGAGCTAACTCTATACATTCTTTAGCACATAGATTTATCTTACCAAGTTTTGCTTCTTTATGAAGAGCATCTTTTGAACTATAAACCTGTAATTAATTCATTGCTGTAGACTATTTTTAACAATACTGAAGATTTGATATTTACAAATCTGCTTTATTTTATTCCATTGAATATAGTTGTATAAGTGAGTATTTTATTAGCACCTCACCTAATTTTTGGGTTGGCCAACTTTTAATAGCAATAAAATCCTGGACTGGGCTACGCATATGCTTCAGAAGATGTCGAAGGGTGTCTCCTTTGATTGTAGCCTGTTGTAGCAGTAAGATCCAGCCTTGTACTGGCTTGAAAGGATACTGATGTCTCTGTATTGGCGAACCAATTTCGGACGGTTAGAGAGAGAGAGAGAGGTGGATTATTGCTTTAAGGTCTTGTAAAAATCGTTGTTCGTCAAAGTAGAAATGTTGCATTATGAGATGTATAGGATCAGAAAATAATTGGTAAACGCTGAAAGGTATTCGTTCCTACACCATTATACCACCTTCACAACTTACACTGTCAGAAAAACACAAGTCGGGTCAAGTAACTTGAACTGGTTTTTCTTATTTTCTTTTCTACAGTCACTACAGAATAAGATTAAACGAGATTCATCACATCAAAGGTTTTCATTCATTTATTTTCAGCAGTTTTTGCTCTTAGCACAAATCCCCATTATTCTGTTTGTAAATGAGATGAGGATTTATTCAGATTAACTGTAAATTGTAATCTACCACGTCACATTTTGTAATGATTTGCTAAGCGTGGTCCAGTCGTTAGCATGCTGAATTGTGGATCTACGGGTCCATCGTTAGCGCTCTGTTACCGCAATAATAATAATAAAAATTGGGCTACACGCTTTGTGGCCGGAGGTGCGTTATAAGGGTGACAGATAAATCCTACTATTCGGTCAGACAGGAGTAGCCTAAGGATTGGCAGTGGGTTCTGTTGACTGGTTCCCTTCCCACTAGCTTATCAGCTCAGAATTAGAGACGGCTGTATTTGAAAGAATATCCTAAAACAAACAACAAACGAAGTTTCTAGGCTATGACTGAAAGAATGAGTCAAATAGTAAGCACCTTACAGACCTATGAAGTTTCTAGGGTATGACTGAAAGAATGAGTCAAATAGTAAGCACCTTACAGACCTATGAAGTTTCTAGGGTATGACTGAAAGAATGAGTCAAATAGTAAGCACCTTACAGACCTATGAAGTTTCTAGGGTATGACTGAAAGAATGAGTCAAATAGTAAGCACCTTACAGACCTATCCAATCTCTTTTCCTTCGGTAAATCATTTGATAGCAGCCAATGATCTTCATAATAGCATGAATATGACAGATTTGTTTGAACAGTCAGTAAAAGACGTGTATGATAACGGTGATTCTACTAGACGGACACCCCTCCCTGAAAGTCAACGTTTCTTGCTCTTACCCACTCACTGTCTTGTAGATAAATTATGATATGCCCATATTTCTGCATTTATATAGCACAATCAATCATGCGACATATAATATGATCAGTCTATTTCACTCACGCACAAATAATGGCTTCTACAAACGTGTGTACGTGTGTTGTGGGTCCTCGTAAAGTTCTTAATTAAAATTGTAAGTATAAAAGTTATTTCATTAATTTACAAACAATAAACTTATTGAAAATTATAAGATGAAAATACGAAGGCACATTCATTTGTAGTTTTGTAAACAAAAGAATTTAACATTTTACGCAATTCATTTTAGTACATTCGATTCACTAATTTAGGGATAAGACCCATTCGTTGTCCAACTTACGATCACACAATTATTAATTAGTAACTATTTTTATTATTAATATTTATTGTTACTTGTTGTTATTTATAAATAGATACTGATTAGTAATTAGTTTTATCTTAAATTTCGGCTGCTAATCTTCTGCTCTCTTCAATTATTTGTTTGCTTGTTTTTAAGCCCAAAGCTACAAAATGGGCTATCTGTGCCGTGCCCACCACGGATATCGAAACCACGTTTTTGGCATTATAAGCATTCAGACTTACTGCTGAGTCACTGGTAGACGTAGAAGGCTTCTTTTGATCTTTTTTTCTTGTATGGTTCATATCGTATTATTTTTAGTATTAATCCATTTTATTTCTACTATAGCCTTCTCTGGTATGATGGACCACTGCAGATAGATCAGTACTGCCAAGTTTTGAATCTCTGCTTCTGAATTTTAACGGATGTTGTTTCGCTTTGTGTTTTCAATGTACTGGTTTGTTTGTTTTGAATTTCGCGCAAAGCTACACGAGGGCTATCTGCGCTAGCCATCCCTAATTTAGCAGTGAAAGAGTAGAGGGAAAGCAGCTATTCATCACCATCCACCGCCAGCTCTTGGGATATTCTTTTACCAACAAATAGTGCGATTGACCGTCACATTATAATGCCCCCACGGCTGAAAGAGCGAGCATGTTTGGTGGGACGGGGAATCGAACCCGCGACCCTCAGATTTCGAGTCAAGCGTCCTACCCACATGGCCATACCGGGCCCCAATGTACTGAAATCCACATACACAGATGTTGTAATTGGTATCTTTTTTTCTCTGTTGGGTGGTTTAGTTTATAGTAACTGTGATAATTTTGTGTTGTGGCTTCTGAACAGTATTTTGATTTTATGATTGAATGTTTTCAGAAAGGCCTCTGATATAGGGGAATAGTGTCTGTCTTTTATATTTTCTTTTTTTGTCAAATGTTCCTGGCATCCATTGTTAAGAGGAGTTGTAGTGATTTGATTTTCTTACCTCCTTCAGTATTACAAACCTCGTTTGTTCAGAAACCTAGACAGACTAAAACGCTTGTCGATACACTGTTTTGTATTTATTTGTATCAATAAACTCCTACGGTGTATGAGTTATGTGTTTTGGTTACCATCACATCAAAGAAGTGTTTGTTATATTTTCCAATTTACATAATGAACTGTATCGCGGATGCTGTCTGTTCAGATAGATCATGAATTCTTGAATCTTGGTTATAGTGTATGACCGTATTACGAATGTTGAATCATCATCCTAGTTGAACCAGATCTTGAGGAGCAGAGCGGCTGTTTAGAAGATCAAGAAGATTCAGGTTTGAATCCCGCCACTACCAATACAGAAATATAGTCTTTCTTAGGACTTACCAATAGAGGGCAGCACAATACCAGCCAAAATTCAGAATAAAAATTAATTAGTATGTTTGTGTATATATATATAGTAGTGACGATGAAATCCCAATATCCGATTACAGTAGCCCAAGAGTTGTCGATGTGTGCTATTGATTATTTCCCTTCCATCGTGTTTATCAGTTCAAAATAGGGAACGGCTAGCACAGATAGTTCTTGTGTAGCTTTACGCGAATATCCGAGAACAGCGAGTGTTTTACGTCTCTCTCGTTTAGGTGTTTTGTTGTAGTTTGGACAGATTTACGTAATTCAAACTAAACTTTTTAATGGACGATGTCTCTTTGTCGTTATACATCGACAACATATTTGTGAACGTTTCGTCCTAGATGACTGTAACATTTGTTTATATATAAAACGTATGAGACAACTAGTCCAAAAACAAAACATATCACACACGAAAAACAACTCGAACAAGGATACAAATTACAGTGTGGTAAAGCAAGACGTTATCGGCTTCCACAACAATTGTTTGTTTAAATGGAACCATTGCTTAGTTTTATGTCTAAAACTAAGTAATTTGTTTATATATATATATATTTATCAGACATTGCAGCATTTATGATTACCAAGTCGGTAAGATATATGGTAATAACTTACTAATACTGTAAGGATTCAAAATAATTAAATAACCAATGCTTAAAATAAATAGTAATTACCTTATATTAAGATATAACTTATGCGACTTTATATAAAAACACCCCTTTGAACGACCTTCTTAGAACTTTAAATCTGTTCCTCCTCTAATTCACGAATATACGACTTAAACCTCCCGATAACAGAAATATAAAATACCTTAATATTTTCTATTTATAATAATTTCCTCCGGTGACTGAGCAGTAAGTGTGAGGGATTATAACGTGAAAAGTCGGGTTTCGATACATGCAGTGAACACAGCACAGATACCCATAAAGTTTAGAAATAGGTCTTTTGAATTAATCCCTAAGTAAGTTAGTTGTTCTTCGAATCTATCTATCTATCTATTTATCTCTCTCTCTCTGCACTTGGTAATTACAAAAAAAAAGAAGCTTTACGTATACAAAATGTGGTTGTTTTATACAAGTTAGATAAGCCTCGATCTTGTACAGATCGAGACATCAACAAGCACAAAGTTGGTTGATAGGGGAGTAAAAGACCCTTTACGACTCGGCTGGTAATTGTAAAAGAGGAGATGGGTTCTGTTCTTGAGCTACTACTGCTTGCGAGGAGTTACGGTTTACGACAGCATGTAGTATATTGATGATCAGTAAAACATCTCTCTGAAATGGGCAAGTCTGATCTCGGTGTTAATTACAAGAAGGTTAAGTGTCTGACAAGAATGATTATGGTATCTAGATTGAGAAATGGCTGATAAAAATAATATATATCGTGATTTTCAAATATAAGTTAAACGAGTAATAATGGTAATTTTACCTTTCAAGTAATAACTCGGATATTTAGTCGTCTGTTACATAATTGAAACACTGGATTTTCTCTTTCTAACTGGAAAATAATTTTGTTTAGCGCTGTACATATTTATTTCCTTAAAAAAAGGGTTCAACTTTCAGAAATATTACTTTGAGATGCATAGAATATGTTCATCACATATTAATTCCTTATATTTACTCAGTTCAGTGAATTAATACTTAATTATAGGAACTGTTTTAATGATCTTTAACAGAATAAATGCCACTAGTATTTTCTAGTTTGATACAATAACGTACATGTGTTGTTTTGACACGAGTCTTGGATCATATTTTACAAGTCTTAAAGAAAAATACAGAATCAATTAACTGAGATCCTTATTGATCCACGCCAGCAGGAAAATAAGTAAAAATGTATAAAATATTCATCATACTTTCCGTCGTATAAACAAGAAATGTTAAACCAATTAATTGTACGAATCATGGGACATGCAATTGATCACGTGTACTGAATTAATTTCCATTTTGTGAAATAACATCAGTATTCTGGATATATATGTGTGTGTGTATCACTTACAGCCTACTCATTTCAATAAAAATAATAAGTTCGTGTGCATTTAGTAGGTAATGGAACAAAAATATTTACTCTATTCAGCGTAAGAGCTGGGATCACAAAATTGATTAAACTATCTTCAAGGCGGTTTTGATGTTTAAGTCCTACAAGCAAGTTAGTAAGACAGATAAATAGGTGACACTGCGAATGAAAGATAACCTCTACACAGTTAGTATAGCATATTTAGATTAGCTGAGATAACTGAGCTTGTTAAGGATGTAACAATAATTGAATTTTCATTTCTTTTACAGAAAATCCTAGGCTTATGATAGCAAGTCAGAGATTTAGTCATGTTCGTTATAAATAACCAATCCAAATTATAAGATAAGAATTACTGTTTGCTTATTATGATGATGAATATAGTTGTTGAAATATCATCAGAAGAACAAAAACTTTTTCTTCATCAATTACATACATGTTGATGGCTCTCCAACTCACAACTATCAATGGTGAATACCTTTTCATCGGATCAACAATATGTGCTCCAAGAAACCCTATATTTCTCTTCCACTGTCCCTCCAACATTAAGATATACCACAGTATTTGCCACATAGCTATCTAAATATCAATTTCTGAGATATCTCAGCCTCGTTCGTGATGTTGCGTGATATACGAATGCTACTTCTTGAACTGGTGCCATACATTTATTGATATTGTCTTTAAGTAAGAAACAATTTATTTGTTCTGCATTGAGTAAGATATCTTATTTTTTCCAAAGACACAAGATTATACATATATATATATACACCATACATCCTCATAATAATCAAAACCTTAAAAATAATTGAAAGAGTTTAACCAAAGTCTTTCACAGTTTTTATTTCATTTATATTAAAGCATATGTAACACTATAGACTGTCGTTTAAAACAATCATAAAATATTGCATATATTTTATAACCCACTGTTACGTCTCCGTTCGTTAGTTGATTTTCCGTAACTTTGTTCCGACGAAACTTTAGCGACACAAGTCCTTTCTTAATAAAACTGGTTTATTCTTTCTGAATATAAATTTACCGATACACTTATTTTCAACAGTCGTTCTATAACAAACGCTATAACAACGAACGTTAACTTCAACAATACTTTCTGACTGCAGTTCAATTACTCACTACCTACACACAGTGTCACGTCACGCCGTGACCATCTTTTATGTACCAAACCACCCCCAATCTAGCAAATGCTAGAGCACTCCCGAAGGAACAGGATAGTTCTAGAAAACGGGTGGCATGATACTAGTCACGTGATCTCGCTGACGTAACACTGCCCCTCCTTAGTATTGTTCGTCCTGAACAATAGCCACTTACAATAAACCAATAACAATAACCAATAACTTAATTAAATGTACAGAATTACAAACACAAAATTACAATTCAACAAAGATTCTTAATTTTATGGGATGTATCTTCTTCCGTACTGGTCTCCGTTTCGTTGGCTTCTGCTTCATGTGGGGTTCATCTGATTCATCAGTAAATGTCCTATCATCGGTAACAGTCACATCAGTGGTAGTAACTTCATCAAGAGCTTCATCGTTTCCCTTCTCAAAACTGAGTAGAGTTTCTTCTTCGACGTTGGCTTTTTCAGGTGACACCTCTTCAGCAGCGTCATTTGTTCCTTTGTTCACTTCGTCCCAACTGAAATGTCCTGGACTGTGATAACGCCAAAGCCTGTTGGCATACACCACTTTTGGCTTACCTCGCCGACCACATTTTATCCGGAAAGTCACGTCTCAGAGACGATCCACTATGTCATATGGGCCTTCCCATGGAGACTTAGGAGACTTCCCTTTTGTCTTCCTGGAATTATACAACCATACCTTGTCTCCTGGTACAAAGCTGACTTCAGTAGATCTCTTATCATAAGATAGCTTCATGGAATCACCAGACGTTTTCAAGTTTGAACGCACTTGATGGTGGATATCATCCATCCT
>NW_013665748.1:500494-501265 GCF_000517525.1 Limulus polyphemus
TCCTATTACTGACATTCCTATCTGGGATGTGACTTCTAACGGGACTGAATATGTCTGCATTAGGGTATAGCTGCGGGCTCTGTAAGGGGCTTGCCCTTTTCTGGGGCTGATTAAGCCGATGGTCAATGTATCCTCCTTGTGTAAAAGACAATAGATCGTCCTTTAACGTATCTAATTCGCTTTTAAATTTACTAATGTTTTCCATTTGTACTTCTTGTTTCCTTTCTTGTTCCAGTTGCCACTGCTGTATTTTTTCTTCTTGTTTCTTTTCGCGTTCTTCTTGTTTCTTTTCTTTCTCCTCTAACAACTGCTGTAATTTCTCTTCTTGTTTCTTTTCTCGTTCTTCTTGTTCCTTTTCTTTTTCCTCCAACAACTACTGTAATCTCTCTTGTTTATTTTGCTGTTCGAGCTGCCATTGTTGTAGGTTTTCTTGCCATTGCTGCAGTCTTTCTTCTTGTTTCTTTTCTCGTTCTTCTTGTTTATTTTCTTTCTCCTCTAACAACTGCTGTAATCTCTCTTGTTTATTTTGTTGTTCGAGCTACCACTGTTGCAGGTTTTCTTGCCACTGTTGTTGTCTCTCTTCTTGTTTCTTTTCTCATTCATTTTCTCGTTCTTCTCGTTTCTTTTGCTACTCTTGTATTGCTGCCATCAAGTCTGCTAAGCTGTAGTTTGATTTTCCGCCTCTCGTTTCCATTTCTTTTTTGTTCCACTTCTGACACCAATTTGTTACGTCTCCGTTCGTTAGTTGATTTTCCGTAACTTCGTTCCGAC
>NW_013665748.1:501286-506810 GCF_000517525.1 Limulus polyphemus
ACACACCTTGTCACGTCACGCCGTGGCCATCTTATATATACCAGACCTCCCCCAATCTAGCAAATGCTAGAGCACTCCCGAAGGAACAGGATAGTTCTAGAAAACGGGTAGCATGATACTAGTCACGTGATCTCGCTGACGCAACACCACCTTTTCTTTCTTGGAAACGTGTTTTTATCCGTCTACACGCAGGAACGAAAAATAAGTAATAAAAGTAATGTAAATAGTATATGAAACTATTATAGGCCTTTTCGTATACGACTTCAAACATATAATAGTTTTTAATGGTGCGTCAAAAATGTTTTAACTGCAAATAAATAATAGTATTATGAAACCTGAAATAACTTCTGATCTTGTTTGACTCATTGTGAAATCTTAAAACAAGTTTATGTGATCATGAATCCTTATATACTGACCTCAGTAAAAAAAAAAAATTATGTTCATCATAATTTCTTTTTAATGGTGTGGTAATGTGACATCCTACTCTTCTTGCGTGTAGAAACCTATATTCGTCAATTACTATGATTGAATTCGTCTTTTATTCCATATTGTTTAATTAATTGGTCCCAATTAGGCTTTAGTTGTGCTTCTAATAATTACGGATAATCTTTAACCATTGAAATGAGTCTGAAAGTCCAAGGTTAATCGTGTTCGACAATCACAGATTCACAATGAAATTTAACTCTGAGCCTAAGAATTACGGATCTCGATTAATTTTAAAACTTATTCGAAATATCACACCCTAGAAAATATTTCACATTTCACTAGCCACTCTTTTATATTTGAAATATAATGATTTTGTTGGACGTTTTTACAGATGTTATATTGTATGTAAGCCATTTTATTTATATTGGATAGGCTTAAAATGTATTTTAACACAAGAAATGTAGGGGAAAAAAAGGTTTAAAATTTAAAGTACAGCTTTATTAAAAATATGTTAATCATCGATACAGTTTATATCATATATCTTTTTTTAAAAATCCTTAAACTTATTTTTTTTAAACAAACGTTAGATGTAGTATTTTTATATGGTAGATAGTTCCTTTATCTACCGTTTTTGTGCTTTGATTGGATGAGTAAGTGTTGTTGTTTTTATTACGTTTCTCTTAGTTTGGTCTTATCACCAGGAGAAAGACTTTTGGAATGCTTGAAGCCCAACATAACTGATGAGTTGTTGTGTTGAAAGAAAGGCTTTTTCTAGGACATAATTTATAGAAGACAAAAACAAATGTTTTTGAAATACCCAGTGGACTAATCTCTAAACGTGTGCAGTAAAAATAAAATGTTTCGTCACATTAAATATGCCAAACAATTATCGATTTAATAGATTAGATATTTTACATCTTATAATGAAACTAGTTTATTGATAATTTTATTTTTTTTATTGAAAAACATAGAATGAATCTTGAATTTTTGGTAATTCATAATGAAAAGTGACAACAATGTGTTTTGCTATTTTAAAAGTTAGTACTGTATAGGAACCAATCGTCATAACATACAAGCAAATGTTAGGGCTAAATTTCAAATGTGACGACTGATTTTGATTTAAACTTTAGTTTTTTTATTTGCAAAGTATTTCACACAAACAACATTTAATCCACGTGTAACTTCCAAAAAATGGAACATTAAACTAAATACAATTGCTATGGGCTTTCTCGACTTATTTTGGCCTAAAATACGCATGCGCAATTCGTTCAAAACCACATGCTTATCACTTTATGAACACGCATTCAGGCGTTTTTGCATAGTCAGCTAAGTTTGCTTTTATTACAACTTTATGTTTACTTTAATTTGCAATCATTTAGCTACAGTTCGTTTCATAGACTGCTACAGACATCATTTTAGCTACTTTTTCTTTACTACAGGTTTTATTCTTTGTTTTTATAAGTTTCTTTCTTTGATATCATAAAACCGTGTCATACACTGAACGATAATAACTGTTTCATACTCTATTCACTATTATAAATGCCATTACTATACTTTATGGTTTACCTTACGTGTAGTTTTATTAAATAAAGTTACGTCTACGTGAGTTTGTTTATCTGACCACGTATTTTTTTTTCCAAATAGACCAGGATTTATCTATCTAACACATAATACCTGCAAGAAAGCGTAGCTTAAATGCCGTGCGTGAAAATGATAGAATAAGGAAAATACAAGCGAAGGGCATGAAAACTATCGCAAATGCTTAGTGGTTCGCGGTTAGTCTACAAATAATAGTCAGTGCAGAGAAAGAAGATCAACGGGTTAGACCGAACATTAGCGTCAAGCTTATCAACTCTTTCTCATGCTCACTTGTTCAGTTGGATATAATTCTGTTCTCTTTCTTGTGTATCGAGCGACTGTAATTACGTGGCTAATCGCTTGATGTTCTTGATTTGGCGGTGAATGCTTGAAAAATTTGTTTTAGAGACTAATATTTTCGAATGAAATATGAGATATTTTTGTTAGATTATATATGTAAACATTATAAGCTTAACAAGTTAATACCTCGACTATCAGTTTGATTTAATATTCATTAAACTGCTAAATATGTTAGAAGCTTAGTAAAGTTCCAGGTATTGTTGGTACATTTGTACAATTTCATCTATAAATACATTATATTAGATAGTCTTGAAAGCACGTAGCTATTGATTTCTCTTCACAGGTTAAACGGAGAAATGACATATTTTTGTCGCGATAATGAAACACGTAAAGCGAACCAAAACTTTTTTTTGATTATAACATTTTTGTTTTTACATTGCTCTCTTGGTTTGTTTATTGTTTAGCTCAAATATACACTATGGGCTATTAGCTCTGTGCCCAACGTGGGTATCAGAACTCAATTTTTAGAATCATAAGCTCAAAGACTTACCGCTGAACCACTGGGAGACCTGTTCTCTTAGACTTAGCCCACTTGAACGCTCTCGGGTCGTTTCTGATTAAAAAAAACAAAAACAAACGGAACAGAAGGTAACCTTTAAATCTTAAAAGTCAGTCATTTAGAAGGCCATTAATAAAGACGGAATTACAGTGTTGTTATATCTTTTAGATTCTAAGTATTTGATTTTGTTTTTTACTGAAAAAGGAACCCTGACAATTTTTCTAGTTAGTAAGCAACCCTTAAAGGTTACATGAAGTGAAAATTATTAAAGTTATAAAAAAAAAGTTCAAGTGAGAGATGTTATTGTTAATTTTTCGTTTATTTTATTCATTGCAAATATTCTAGTCTTTTGAAGCATAGTAAACGCTATATTTAAAAATTCACAATGCAACTAATTATTATGAAATACAGTTCTTGCATTAAAAATCGATATGAACATAACTATGACATGTTTGTGTGGTTTTATTATGTGATCCTTATTGGATGATTAGGATTAGGATAGTGTCATTATTGAAATATAAAATATTATTCCTCATTGTTTGTAATACAAAAAATACATTTTTAATTAATAATATAATTTGTCTCATTTTTTATTATGTAAAATAAATCAAACATTAAATTATAACACACACTGATAAATCTCCTTTAATCATTTGACCACCACCCTTAGGAAACAGCTTGTTTTGACAGCACCTAGTTTAACTTAAGCTTTCAATATTTCATTATGAAAGAAATAAGATGCAGATTATAATTTACAACACACTGAGCTCATCAACTGGTTTATTATTTTAGAAACTTATGTAAGCAAAGGTAAGGATACAATTTGTTTTTGTCTGTTTGACAATACAATATCTTACTTTTTATTAGGACCAGCTGGCTGATAAAGTATTGTCAAGTCGAGTGTTGGAAATTAAAATCTCTTGGATTTGCCAGATGTCTTACACTCTTATTAAAATATGAATTATTGAAAAATATACAACTAACTTAATTTTAACAAATTCATCTATCGTAAAGTTAATCTCAATAGAATAAAATTCTGAAGTTCACACCTTCAAGGCATTAATACAAGTAATTTATCATGATTTTGAATAGCGTTTTTTTTTAATTTAATTTTGGTTATGTAGTTTTAAGCTTTGAAATATAAACACACGAAACAATATAGTATTTCTTAATTCAGGGAACATTGAATTTAAACTGTGAATGTATTTGAATAGTATTTCACTAAATTGTGTAAATAATCCCTAATATTTTCAGTTGTTATTAAATTGGCTCTTACCCAACTGTGTTATTCCTATTTTATACCTCCATCTTATAGTTAATAAGATAGATGTGCACAACATTTTTATTTTTTATTTGTATCCTGGGAACCAGATAACCTGTTATATGTATTTTGAATTATATTCTGGAGCTGGGTCATTTGTACGATCTGACAAAGATAGTGTAACTTACAGCCTCCTGATCATGATCGGTAGAGCTATGACTCTGCAGCTTGATTGATAAGTTTTTAGCATAGCAGTCGACGAATAAATTCCACGTCTTCTCAGACTTTGTGCTTTAATGCCAGTAAATTAGCACCTGTAATGTTTTAAGTTGCTGTTTTTTAGTTGATCCAATCCAAGTCTATTTACTATTTATTTTAATTTAATTTTTCCTAAACGTATTTTTAGATCATTCTTCAGTTATTAGAATCGACGTGTAGCGTGCGTTTGCTTCATTTTTCTAAATGCAGTGATAAAGATTATGTGATTATCATAAAATTATTGATCGTTTCTTTAATCATCATAAATTGGATTATCTTTCATCTCTACAAATACTTGCTGAAACCTTCATTTCTCAGGTTATTTGTGAGGTTTCATTGCTTTTCGATTAAGTAATCTTCATTAAGGTTTCGATATTGTCAGTTGGATATAATTATTTTGGTATCATATCTACCATTGAGTGTAAGTAGTTGTGTCTAAAGGTGTGTGAGTTGAGCTTGTCTATAATTTTTGCAGGAAATTAAAAACCATTTCACTCTTTCATGGGAGAACTTGCAGTAAAGAAAAACAGACATGCGGAAGTTGGCGGATCTCTGACACGTCTGCAGGAATCCAGACTTGGTAATCGAATGGTCTCTTGCACTCTTCCAAGTGCTCCATGAATTCACTATCTGGCGTCTATTGAGAGTATCAACTTGTGGTACTAAAACCTCTTAAAATGAAAATGTCAGGATGAACTAGGACCTTGCATGAGGTTTCTTTCGTTGCCCCAGGCTCTCAGCCTCCAATGTGTATATAATTCCCATCACTAAACTGGAATGTTGGAAATTCAGGTTGGACAGATGTGGCTGGTAGGTGCATTTTACTGACCAGTACTGCTCCTCTTCTAGGTGGAATAGCAGATGGAATTTGCTGATGTGGATGAACTGGCACTAGATATTGCCAAGTGTAGAAGCTACCTAGTTATAATGGAATTTATAATGATGTTCAGGCATAAGCTGAAGTATTGAGATATGTATATATTTCAATGATACAGCATCTAGTGAAACCTAAAGGTGCATTATAAATTCATTTGAACATAGAAGCTGACTATCATTGCTTTAAGGCCCGGCATGGCCAGGTGGTTAGGACGTTCGACTCGCAATCTGCAGGTCTCGAGTTCGAATCCCCGTCACACCAAACA
>NW_013665748.1:507254-509739 GCF_000517525.1 Limulus polyphemus
TAAATTAGGGACGGCTAGCGCAGATAGCCCTCGTGTAGCTTTTCGCGAAATTCAAAACAAACAAACATTGCTCTATATCTTATTGTTAACTCAGCCAGATTATTTTGACTAGAGAGGTAACACTGAACAGTTATTTCGATCAACACCAGCAGAGTGCATTTAAGCTGCTAAGTGTGAAGTGAAAAATTAGTTACATCAATTACTTCAAGAGGTTTCTGCATGCAGGAGCATAGAATGTTTAAATGTTGGATCATGTCTGGTAGAAGATTGTACTAAGCTGTTGGCTGAATACATCAATGTATTTGTTGGAGAAGATGGCCACTTTGGTATAACAACTTTTACTCTTCACCATATAGATAGTTGTAACGTGATCCTATAAAATAGTTGCCATGCAGGCATCTCTGGAGTAATTTAGGCATGTAGCTTGCATTGAGATAGATTGTATGCTGAGAGACAGAATCATACAACAAACAGAAATTGCTTGTTCATCATCAGTGGTGCTTATGAAGCACAGTAACGTTCAATGATACATCCTCATTTCCATCTAGAGACAGACATCTTGAATGCTCTAGAGGAATCCTTCTGGTTTATCTTTTTATACCTTGCACCTAGTTATTGGCAAGTAGAAACTAATTATGAAATTAGACCAAAGTTTGCTTCCTGCACCCAGGTAGGCTAGCATAAACTCCGTGTCGTGACATTTGGCTTGCATAATGCATTAGCTACTTTAGTGAAGTTGATGTAACTCACATTAGGTGGTTTGCGGGAGAAAGAGTACCTTACGTATATAGATCACACCCTTGTGTTGGTTATGAATTTATTCCAATGCATAAGGTAAGCAAGACTGAAGCTGTAGCCTTGAAAGTGTGTTCATAGCCTCTATCGATTGTATGAGCAATCCGAGGCATAAGAGAGAGTGATCTATTGTCACTATAATCGACGTAAGTGCTGAGCAGGCACCATGACTCGGCTATTGATCCCAAGGGCCCTGAGATAGGAGGTTCTCTGAGCTGAACTTTACATGAAACCAAAGTCAAAGGTCATCAGGGAGGATAATGTACTATATTAAATATACCGAACAGTTTGAACGGTTACATTTTTGTAAAGATACTGTGAGATGGTATAGCTACTGTGCTGCTTGTGCTGCCGAGAAAAAAACTGGCCACACCTAGCAAAGCTATAACAGAGAGTTGTAGGCTTTTTGTTGCATAGAATAGCTATTGATTTTAATGTCTCTTCATAGAAATTGAAAAATATTTAATCGATATGTACTGGTCATAATTGATTATTTTGTGAAATGGGCTGAAGCTTGTTCTTTTGATGGCACTTCAGCAAAGTATTTTGCTAATAAGCCAGCCGAGCCATGGGTAGATTGCTTTCAAAGTCTTTTGGTAATAAGCCAGATGAGCCATAGGTAGCTTGCTTTCAAAGTCTCTTCCTAATAAGGCATCTGAACCATGGGTAGCTTGCTTTGGAGGACCCGAGGAAATACAGCTCAGTTCAAACGGTGAAATTTAAGTGTTCGCTATTTGCAAACTTGTGCCGAGTACTAGGTATGGGAAATCAATACACTTTATCATGTGGTACTCAGTCTAATGAACTGGTTGAAAGAGGTGTGTAAGTTATCAAGCAAATGCTTGTAAAGTGAGTAAACTCAAAGTGAAATGACTGGAATGGTCACTTACCATATGTCATTATGACATTTTCTGAACTTGCTCATATTCATATGATGATCTTGATTAACATTAATTAGCCAACATATTGTTAGAATCTGTAAATAACAGGAAGATTGTGGATTTACTTGGTACAAATTTATTAAAGTTTAAATGACAGATTGAAGAGATTAATCCAGATGTGGAACAGAAACAAAAACACACACAAAAACGTGCGTATGTATTTTATATGAAACATGAAATTAAAGTTGCACGTATTACAATAAAACAAGAGAGTAAATTGAGATAAGTGAATGAAAAGTAAAATTGAAATAAAACCAAGCTGCAAGTTATGCTTTTCTGTATTAAAATAAAGAAAACAGATATACTAGCCCACTGATATACAAACATACAAATTTTCTGACTGAAGTTTAAGACAAGACTATACCGTGAAAATTGCAGTAAGGCTCAGCAAAATTTTAGATCTATTACTGATCCAATTAGGTTCAATGAGAATTATATAGTATGCAGTTTTTTCCTACTGCCTATGACAATTGTAAAATGACTGACCATTAACAAATGGGCACTTTCCAAAGAGCTATCTGTGCTCTGCCCACAACGGGTATCGAAACACGGTTTCTAGCGTTGTAAGTCCGCAGACATATATCTGTGCCACTGGGGGTCTCTCTCTCTCTCGTCGGTATGTTATTGACACGTAACCGAGGTATTACTACCCTAACCTTTAAATTACAATGACGGTCCTGTAGTTTAAGTCGGACCTAACCTCCTATTGTGAGAGTATTATTGACAAAGACTAAAGTTTGGTTCTCGTC
>NW_013665748.1:509749-511826 GCF_000517525.1 Limulus polyphemus
TTATATAGTATGCAGTTTTTTCCTACTGCCTATGACAATTGTAAAATGACTGACCATTAACAAATTGGCACTTTCCAAAGAGCTATCTGTGCTCTGCCCACAACGGGTATCGAAACACGGTTTCTAGCGTTGTAAGTCCGCAGACATATATCTGTGCCACTGGGGTCTCTCTCTCTCTCTCGGTATGTATTTGACACGTAACCAGGATTATACCCACCTTAAAATTTACAATGAGGTCCTGAGTTTAATGGCCAACTCCATTGTGAGAGATATTGCAAAGCAAATTGGTTCTCTGCCTTTGTTGCAATATTCAGTGATCATTGGTCGAACGCATAATATATTTGGCACTGCCTCCGCTATGTGGATCAGGATCTGGTGCCACGTGAAGAACTTATAGGTCTCTACGAAATCTCTTCAACAACAGGAGAAAGAATATTCAAGGTTGCCACTGATGTCTTACTGTGCCTTAATCTACCCCTTTCTGGTTTCGTTATCAAACGTACGATGGTGCTGCAAGTATGTCGGGCCAATACTCTGGTGTACAGGCTCTTCTTAGAAAAGAACAGCCACCAGCTTTTTATGTCTATTGTGGTTCTAATTGTGTTAATCTCATTACCTCGGCAGCTTTTACAGCTTCTCCCGTGATTCGAGATTCTTTGCAGTGGGCTTACGAGGTAGGATGCTTGTTTGCAAGGTGGACTATTCGTAGCTCAGCCATTCGGTCAGTGCTCTACAAGTACGAGCCAGTGTTGTTTAATTTGAAAGAGATGTCTTCAATTAGTGCATCAGATTCAGCAACTAAAGCAAATGGATTTATGGAAAGATTTAAAAAAGAGAAACATTCCTAGGACTAATACTAGCCACGAATTGATGAGGAATTGGAGTGCCTAAACATCTTTTTACAAAATAGAACATAAACCATTACTGGAATGTTTGCTGCAGTGGAGTGTGTCAAAATCTCTTTTCAATAGAAAAAGGAACAGAAGAAATCTTTAGCAAAGCATATAATACAAACAACAGGATTAATTAACTCCTTGAATATCCAGCCAATTCAAATGCCACACATGAGAAATCCAACCAAGCACTTTGGTGAGGCTGTTTTACATGCACCAACATCTCCTTTGGAGAGTACTACAAGCTGGTAGATACTGTAGATGTACAATTCAGAGAACGTTTCGACCAGAGAGGCTTACAGACTCTTGAAAAATTGGAGAAAGGTTTCCTTATTGGAGAGACTGCAATGTTGTGGACCAATACCCAGTAAGTCATTACATGTGGAGCTATCCATGTTCATCTAAAATACACATACAGTTCCAGCATTGAAGCTGCAAAACTCTTCAGGGAGATGCTGCATGAGATCCGTGGTATTTTTGATCAAGTTAAGGCCATTGAGAGGTTATTGTTAGTTGTTCCTGCCTCCTCTATTGAAGCTGAGAGAAGCTTCAGCGCTCTTAGAAGGCTGAAGACCTGGCCTTGTAATTCTTTGAAACAAAGTCGTCTGAACAATGTAGCCGTTTGCCAAGTTTATCAAGAAGAATTTGATCACTCGGAAAGGAAAACACTAATAATAATCTATTGCTATAAATGACCAGCACAGGTATGTTTTCGGATATTTTCTTTAGAAAAAAACAAGAGAGTTATTGTTAGCTACTGGTTGGCAAAGACAATTTTAAAGAAAAAGAGAGGCCATTTCAGAATTTATGCTTCTAAATGATTTTTTTACTATGATGGCTATGATTATTTTATTTGTAGGAATTTTTTGATATTGCCAGGCATACAGTGCAATCCATGTCACAAAATTAATAGTTGTATAAGTTGTAGGAAATGAGGAATTAATACATAGAAATTCAGCTGCTGCAACAGCCAGGATGTATAATTATACATCTTGGCTGTTGCAGCAGCTGAATTTCTATGTATTAATTCCTCATTTCCTACAACTTATACAACTATTAATAAGTTATATTATCTGTACATCTCTGTTATGTTATACATCTTGGCTGTTGCAGCAGCTGAATTTCTATGTATTAATTCCTCATTTCCTACAACTTATACAACTATTAATAAGTTATATTATCTG
>NW_013665748.1:512689-514925 GCF_000517525.1 Limulus polyphemus
TATTTATGATTTTAACTTTATACACAAGTGCCAAAATACTATAAGTATAGAGCAAATGCTTTAATAAATGGTTATGTCATTTAAATGGCCTAGTGGTTTGGGCTCGCGACTCTTAATCTACAAGTCGAGGGATCGAAACCTCTCGTTGAACATGTTCGTCCTTTCAGCTGTGGAGGTGTTATGATGTGACGATGGTAAAATTTAGAACAGGAGTTTGGCTGTGGTTGGTGCTGACTAGCTACCTTCCCTCTAGTCTATCACTTCATTGTTAAGGACGACTAGCGCAGATAGCACTCGAGTAGCTTTGCACGAAATTGAACAAGTAATGTAATTTTGACACAACACTAAAAAATGACAGCTATTGACCAAACAAAGTACAAAGAATAATAAACATACATGTACGTTAAAGAGCCATGTAATAAATGTTACATTCTGTCAGAAGAAGTGATTTTTAGATTAACATTATGATTTACTCTTTCATACAGATATATAATTATATGTTAAATATTTGACAGATTGTCAACTTATGCAAACAAGTACGTTAATGAGACAAGCGCTTTTTATCCCGGGTTTATTGATTTAGTTTTAAGCCTGTTAACAGTCATACTTATTTAAAGTCTTTACACACACATATACATATAAAAGCTATATGTTGTTCTCATTGACGGGAAGGGGGTCCACCACTAATGACTCCTTGCAAGCGGTGTATGCGCTTTATTCTAAAATCAACGCTTTCATATTTTTTGTTTTTTATCCCATAAGTTGATCAATATGATTGCAAAGCCAACATCTCCCGTGTCTCCCAGTATATTTACTGTTCGTATTAACTTAGCATGGTTAATATTGTATCTTTGAATTTGGCTCTATTCCAGAAGCAGGGAAAGGAAGTGAGCTATTGAGGGTAATCTGTCAATGGTTTAATTTGCATGGTTTCGTCTAAAGCCCGTTTGTCTTGTCTGACAAATTGAAACTAACGTTTAGAATACTTTCTGTATTGTTCAGGTGCCAGAATACTTGTCTTTTAGTGCTAAGCCCAGTATTTCCTGCAGATAAATATAAATCATACAGACACACGAAAGATCTGGCCCATGTTACCAAGGTTCTCAGTTTTAACTTCATTCTAGTACAAAAATAAATGTCTATCAAAATCAAAGAAATTCATCATTATGAACGAGCTATTGTTGGTACCGTAGTTATTGGTTAGATGCTTTCCTTAAGACATGAACAAGTTTGTTTGCTCTTTTATGTATTTATGCAGTTTTTAAAATATTATAAACAAATTAATTATTTATTTCATTTATATCACATCACACTTTTAAAATCGTGACCTTATAACCAATTTTATCTTGCCTCCTCTAAAATAGAAATTTCAAACACTTTTCGTCACTTCTTGTTTCCCATCTCTGTTAAATATGCTAGGCTACTGGTTTCTGTATCGCTGTACACTGAGTGGTCACAAGTAAATAGACACCTAATTTTTTGTTATTTAACTGATTTCTGCTAACTAATTTGTGTTCAAAGAGCACTATACAAATGAAAATGGTCAG
Organism: Limulus polyphemus; assembly: GCF_000517525.1. Taxonomy (NCBI): domain Eukaryota; kingdom Metazoa; phylum Arthropoda; class Merostomata; order Xiphosura; family Limulidae; genus Limulus; species Limulus polyphemus. The sequence continues at coordinate 514,237 of NW_013665748.1, forward strand.
CACACTAATTATCTTATGCCTAGAACTCAAGGTTCTCTCGAATTGTCAGATTTTGTTAGAGGAAATATAGTTGGTCAAGCAGATGGTGGAATAAGTCAGCGGCAAATTTCGCAGAATTTGGGAATCCCGCTTTCGACATTCAACAGAATCATCGTGCAGTTCAGGAAACACGGCAAGGAAACAACTGAGCAGCGTCCGGGTCGTCCTGATCCATCGGAGAGGACAAAAAGGGCTGTCAAGAGGAGCATTGAAATGGATCCCAGATTTACGACTGCAGAAATGGCCAAAAGTTGGTGGGATGAGCCCAAAATCTGTTCAATGGATTGGGTTATCGTTGCAATGCAGCTAGACGGAAGCCCTTATTAAGACCTGCCAACATAGTCAGACGAAAGAAGTGGGCAAGTGATATGATAACCAAGCCTCTAGACTTTTGGAAGACCGTATTGTTCTCAGACGAATCAAGATTCGCTCAATTTTCGGACAGTGGAAGGATATGGGTCTGGAGAATGACTCAATAACTGTGAAGCATGGTGGTTTCAGCGTGATGGTTTGGGAAGCTGTTTAGGTTGGTGAGAGATCGAGCTTAGTGGATTGCGTTGGCAACATAAATTTTGCGAAATACGTTGAAATATTGGAGGAAGGACTCTTGCCACTTTATTCCTTGGGTTTCGTGGACAAAAACACAACTT
>NW_013665748.1:515292-540407 GCF_000517525.1 Limulus polyphemus
CTCAGACGAATCAAGATTCACTCAATTTTCGGACAGTGGAAGGAGTATGGGTCTGGAGAATGACTCACCAAGATTGCAGCCAACTGTGAAGCATGGTGGTTTCAGCGTGATGGTTTGGGAAGCTGTTTAGGTTGGTGAGAGATCGAGCTTAGTGGAGTGCGTTGGCAACATAAATTTTGCGAAATACGTCGAAATATTGGAGGAAGGACTCTTGCCACTTTATTCCTTGGGTTTCGTGGACAAGAACACAACGTTATTCCGGGAAGATGGAGCATCGTGTCACACTGCTAGAAACACCCAAAAGTGGCAGGAAGGAAATGGTATCCAGAAGATGCCCTGGATGAGCCAATCTCCTGACATGAACTCCATCGAAAACCTCTGGGCCATACTCGACCGGCAAGTCAAGAAACAACAACAACAACAACAAAAAAAAAACTTCGAAGAGCGATCTACTCCAAGTTTGATGCAAGAGTGGGCGAAAATCCCACAATCTAAAATTGACGAAATGATTCTCACGATGCCCCAAAGGTTCAAGGAACTCCACGAAGCGAAAGGAAGATCTACTAGATATTAATTGAATTATAAATATATCAGTTCATGTGTGTCAGATTGTGTCTATTTACTTGTGACCACGCTGTGTACATGTATACATTTACTTGACGAATTAACTTGTAACGTAAAGGAGATCTATTACTATATATTAGGAGTATTATTCGACGAGTTTAGTTCCTAATCTGATATCCATGTATATATATGTGTGTGTGTGTGTATGTGTTCTTACTGTCTTTATATCAGTTCATTAAGAATCTTCTAACGAAATAGTATAAAGTGTCTGTCGCCTCGTGGGAAACTAGATGTTATATCAGTATCTGTGCTTATTTATCAATCAGAGCTAAAGATACATTATTGATAGAGTTTTGCTTTGAATTCGTTAATGCTTACTTTGAATTTCTAATCTAGAATTATGATTTCTGAGTGAATGAAAGTAAATATAGTTACCGAACTATTCTTAATGATCGTTATATATATATATATATATATATATATACGTAATAGAATATATAAACATATTACATTTATACATATAATTAATGAATGTATTCTTCATTAAGAAACATTTTAACTTATAACTTAATGTATAAGGGCTTTATCTCAAAGGCATAGTATCCAATAAGATGCAATGTGCCAAATCCATGTTTCCCTAAAAAAATCATGCTTATATTAATCGCCATCTCGGTTCAGGAATGTGATGCAGTTTTCTTGTCAAATCAATTTAATTAGTTTTATTTTTAAAGAGCGATAATTTCGCGGAAAAGGAAATTTCCTGTTGCTCTAATTTAATTATTCTTTTGCTCTGTCTGAGTACTCAGTTACTGGTCCATCTGTCACGTGACACCATGACTAGTCGGTTAAGCGTTCACAGTTCGAAGATTGAAAGTAACAAGATATTTACTTATTAACGTTGTCAATTTTCCTCTCTTTATAGGCAACCAACCTGTCAAACAGAGTCGCTTTCACTGAAATTGGCTTCATTGTGTTGAGTTGCTAGTATTCCAGGCTAGATAATTTATTTAGTAAACATTCATAGTGTTTGGTTACCGCATTTTCCGGCTAAGTCTCTGTAGTCTAAAATACATTAAAAGGAACACTTTTTAATTTTTACATTCTAACTGTGTGGCTATATCAGTGCCATTTTCATCTATATATTTTTGTTCCTATTGTTTTTATAGGTCAAAACCGTGTTATATTATAATGTTACAGGATACTTCAAGACTTGTACTTCACGCTGTTTCAGATATTAAAGTTATAACTCACCAGAGAGCTATTGTTTACTCGCACCACTGTTGACGAAAAAACGAGAACGTCTAAATGTATGGATCATTCGTCAAAATATCTTCGGACCCAGTAGTTAGCGTGACAGACAGCAGATCTGAAGTTCCGTGGTTCGTGTCCCTTTATCAAATTAAAATGTTGTTTTTTCCTGTGCCCTTTGACGATAGCGTAAGGAAATTTGCTCTAGTTGGCACGCAGGTTTGATTTATCAAACTTGTAATGTAGCTTTGTGGAATGTACTGTAGGTGGGAATGAAGTCTGATATATAAAGGTTGTATCATAGCTGTGTGAAATGTTTGAATTATTATTATAATTTTGTACTCATGTGGAACGTTTAACTTGTTAAGCGTGCAGTGTAGATATGTGGAGTGTATCGCAGCTGGGTATGAAATATAAACAGTGAGACAAATACTACTAGTTTAATTCATTGTTCTCACGTTCTTTGTGGTGAAGTATCAAAATATTTACTCTAAGACTAAATGTCAAATAAAAATATATCTACAAATACGCTTAGTATTAAAAGTTGTGTCAATGACATTACAATAGTTTGGTAAAAATAAGTATATAGTGTTTCAGTATTAAACTAGAGAGGCACTTGGTAGAGCGCATACCTCCGCCACGCAGCGTTGATCATATTCGTCCCTCAGAAAGTCTGTTATCAAAGGACGCTGAACATTTTGGCAGGACAATGAAGAATAATATGTTCACCAAGTTTCATCAAAATTCAATCATTTTTGACTGAGTTATAGAGCAAAAATAGTGAAAAATCGTTTCCCATATTAACAGATAGGGATTTGTTTTATTTCGTGACTTTAACCATCCAAGAGCTAGTCACATCTAAGTTGGGTCAGTCTACAACTGTATACCAACTTTCGACCAAATCCATTCAGCCGTTTTCGAGAAACCTTGCTGACAAACACACACACACACACACACACACACACATGGGTGAAAACATGACCTCCGTCCACCTTCGGTGGCAAAGATGATAAAATACTATTCTGTTATGAATGAGGAATCACGCATGTTATATACCATCTTTAGGTTTTCATCGTAAATCATGAGACCTTTTCATATTTACATAGATATTGACCCTAATAACAAAGTGTAGAAGCGTAATAGATCTTACAGGGCAAAATGTGATCCTTTTTCAAAAGTTTATGTATATTCCCATATAATTTTGTTAAGATACTTGACCTAATGTAATAAATAGGTAAATTGGAAATTAGTAAGCATGTGGAATTTAGGTCAGTTTACTGCCTCTCCTAGATGTCACTTTTTATAAATAATATCAGCGTTTCTTTCTTCCTTTTTTGTTAGTTTTGTTTTTAGAGATTTTGGCAACAGATTGGCTAACCAAATGTTGTAATGTTATCCCACCCACTCCTACATTGTCTCCTGCCTTTTTGGTGCTCTCATTCCCATTTCTTTTTTAATTTGTTTGACTCTTGTCTCATAATAATTCTTGAGGGTAACTGTGGTCTAGGCCTATCCTTCTCGTAGCTTTTCTTAGAGTTATCTCTCGACATTTCCTGGTTTTTGCTGATATCTTTGCTATTGTTTTCCTTCCAGCTAGCCAGGATGGCAGCCTTTTCTTTGGCGGTATTAGTGGCTAAACGTGTTTCGCATATTCAGCATAATTGTTTCTAGACTTATCTTTTTTGTTGCAGTAATTCTCTCTTCACTGGGACAAAGACTTTTCAAAGTTATCAAAATAAGATTTTCTCATTTTCTCTCGTTTTGTTTCCTTGAAAGGCATATTTTAAAAACCACATTGTTTCAAGTGCAACCTTAGATGTCAATAGGTCACACTTTGTTTGTAAACAGTGCAAAAATAAATTATGCAACTTATCGTTCTTGTCTTCAGTCTAGAGTGCTCAAGCAAAGCTGTGTCAGACTTCGGCAGTGGTAGCGTTCATCCTCACGTCTTAGGCAAAGGCTACTATGATGGAACTCTTGAGTCAAATGTATAGATATGAAAACTTCGCTTTCAAAGGCTAGATCATAGTTATAATCTAGATCTAGAGAATTTATGTAGTCCACGTCTTTTTTATCTACCTGATACAGCTAGAGGCTGATCACGTAGTGAATGCACATAAGGAATCGTGTACCCGTACGTGATATGAGAGCAGGTTGTTACTTGGCAGTTCACAGAGCGTGCTCGTAGTCATAGAATACGGCTACTGGTGTATTGTTAGCTCATTAGTAGTGTTGCAAAATGGCTATTGTTATTACTTGTTATTACCAAGGTTATACGTAAAACTAAGAAAAACGTTTTTAGCCAATGTAGCATAATTCAATCATGTGCATTTAGATTTGCATGAGGGGAAGGCAGGAGAGAGCTATGCCTTTCTAACAACGTCAGTCAATCAGATAGTCAGATTGACAAATTTGTGGTTTTGTGAAATTTTTGTTTTCACTTTGCCGACTTTCTCAAGTGCTTTGGTGGTTTGCTACTCTGCAGCTGGTTTACCTGCTACTCAGCAGTGTATTTAAAGTGCTTATAGAGTTTTGTTTACATGCTGTTTGTAGTGTGCTTGAGATTTTAATTTGTATTGCATATATTGCACATCTGACCCATTCCTATTATAAGTACTACAGTACTTATGAAACATTTTCGGACCTTCACCACGTCATTACAGGCCATGCCGCCAGGTCCAATGATGCTCTATCTGATGACGGTGCATCTTTACAATAACCCTGCAGTGTAGTTTTCATAGTAAAAGGCTTCGATGCAAGGCTGTCATATCAAATGCACAAAACTACTCTCTGCATGCTTTCCCTTTGCATCTAGTTTACGAGAATGGCGGTTTCTCAGCGTCTGTTTCAAAATTCGGTCTCACAGAAATCCATAGCTACTGTGTCTGGCGAATTTACCATTATATCTTCGTATGGTATAGCAGGAGTATCCGTTTTATTCTCTAGGTGCTTGGGGTATGTGGCATTTGAACAGACATGTCATGAAAACGACTTGTGTGCACTGGACAAATGTCGCTTTTCCAGACGCAGATTCTTCTTAATTATGTTGGGACTGATGTATTTGTTTTTTGTATTTATGGCAAACATAATAAGGCAATCTTCCACCGTCTCTATTTGTGAACTAATAACCATACGGAAGATAACCAGTGAGCAGAACCCACCACCCACTATCTACGTAAAATGATCAACTGTCACTATTGTAATGCACCTTAAAGTGCGGGGGAATATTTTGTGGTATCGAGTCCTGTTGCCTGGGGCATGTAAACGGCTTTAGCTTTGGACCTTTGTGTTCATGGGTTCTCACTTGTAAAAGGACACCACAATTTGCTTACCACAGCTGGGATACAACTTGTTGCAGGTCTCTTTCTGGGTGATCCTGCTTCCTCCAAATTAATTGATCCATATTCCTTTGTTTTCTCATATCATCAACTACAAGGGATATCTCCGTCTGAGAAATTCTAGATCCCTGATCTGAACACATCTTTATGCTTTGAATGTATGAATATGTTCCGTCGGAAAGGGCGATCACAAACACTACCTAAAAGCAATTAATTTTCAGTGTCATCATACTATCTATGTAACGCCAAACAACGTGAAAATGTAGTTCTGATACATTTCGTACCACTAAGACTTTATATTGGCTGTGATTTTCACGCAACTTGCTGATTTGGATATTCAAAATCATTTTAATATAACGCATTTAACCTTCTGTATACATTTGTTAAAATGAGACATTATGCAACGCATATCGTTATGCTTAGCTCAGGACATCAGAAACTTGTTGTTATAGAATGGGATACAAGTTATTAAATAGGTCTCACAAGTTTGTATCTCATAAAAGGTTCGTATTGTTGAAGCGGTAGAATTTCAAACTAGGTTTAAATTAGTTATATATTTGTGTAGTTAAAAAGGTAAGCCAAACGAAAAGCAGACTTCGAAAACTCAGAATGACAGAAAATTATTAATTTTAAGTGTTTTCTCCGCTTAAAGATATATATATATATATATATATATAGAGAGAGAGATAATACTTTTTATTTTTAAATTTTACTCCAGTACTTACGAAATGGTCGTGTTTTTTCACAAGCTCTCCGTCTGCAAAAACAGTCTTTGTCACCAGAAGGTGAAAAATATGTAATTTTGTAGCATTATTTTAGTAATGAAAGTACATATATCATTACCATAACAGAAATATAGTAATTATGCAAACAAATCATCACTTACATTAGATAGTTGTTGTCGATTTTATACTGCAGAGCTACATAATTGGCTATCTGCATTAAATCCGTAGCAGGAAATCGATCCCCGGATTTTAGTATTGCAATAACGTAAACATACCACTGATTAAGCGGGGGGGGGGAATCAGTTGGGTAAAACACCTATTTGTACGCCTCCCCCAGTGGCACAGCGGTATGTCTGCGGACTTATAACGCTAGAATCCGGGTTTCGATACCCGTGATGGGCAGAGCACAGATAGCCCATTGTGTAGCTTTGTGCTTAATTACAAACAAACAAAACCTATATGTACACAAACCATGTAAATGACTAAGTGAAAATTACTGAGGGCAATATCATTGATGATAACTATTGTATAAATATCCTAAGTCAACATTAAGCGAAAGTGTTTATGTTCAAATTCATAGTCTCCTAAAGAAAAAAATTAAATAGTTTAAGATACATTTTTTAAATTAAAAAATAATCATTAAAAGTTCATGTATTATAAACAGTCAAAAAAACAACATCATCGAATATACAAACATTTACTATATGTCAAAATAAATTGGGGAACGTCTATGTATTTATCATGCTATGACTGAAAAGAAAATAATGTTTGTTTTTGCCATTACTGGTACAGATCATGAAATATAACAGTGCTTAATTCTTAGGGTAGTTACTAAAGTAGAATGACAAAATTACTCGGCCTGTATATTTTACAAGTCGACAGTCGAATAATGTATTTGTATAAGTACGAAGTTAGCGTGGAATTGATTTTGTTTGTGTTGCAAAGTTAGCGGCTGGTTACTTCGTGTTTCTCTGCATTTATCAATTAACGCTTAATGCAATTTTTGGTTGCCTGACAGTTTAAGTTACTAGTCTTCTATATGATAATTGGCTGATTAGTTCTGTTTTGTTGATACATGAGATTCGCTTTCGCATAATCCTTGTATTATGGAGCACAATAATGGGCCTGTCTTTCAGTATTAGCACACGTGAGAAACACTACTTTGATGAGAATGTAATTTATCAATATGATAAAAGCTTTGAGTGTATGTTTTTCGGGAAAAGAAGTATTATTATATTTCGTGAAATTAGCACATTAAAAACATAACAAGGCAATGGTAAATTAACAAAATTATTGTTAAATCCTTCTTTAAATCAAAACATTTATAAACCAGACACTTACATAACCTAAACACTATTTTCTCTGTGAATTTTCTTCTTATCTTGAACAATATAATCTAATATCATTTATCAGATTCGGAGCATCCAGTGGTACTGATGAGAATTTCTTGAAAATGTCGTTTGGTGTTCTTGTTTGTTTGTTTTACACTCCAGAATTTTAGCTTCTCATCATCCAACGTTATTATTACTTATAACCTTTTCCCCGTAAGTTATTGAACATGAGGTCAGGTTGACACTTAGCAGAGAATCTAATCAGAAATGCATAGATGTTGTTTTCTAAATCTAAGTATTCTTGCCTACGACAATACCGTTGGCTTCGTGATGGATAACAAGAGTTGTTTGTTTCGGATACTCGCGCAAAATATCAGCGCTAGCCGTACCTAATTTTGATAGGAAATAGTACAGGAAAGGCAGCTAATCAACAGCACCCACCGCCAATACCTGGGCTACTCTAACCGAACAGAGGGATTTCACCACATGAAGACAAATTGAATTCCATAAAATCACTGTGAGTTTGTTTCAATGAGGATTACCAGACTTTTTTTTTTACATCCTTAAGAAGTGAGTGCTTGTCAGTTTGACAGCATCAAACGTTATTTTCTTTTATATTTCAAATTAACGATACTATTAAATGCTTTTGTATTTGCATGTAGCTAACCATTTCCTTTATTTCACATACAATATTTTACACTTCAAACAACCTACAGTTTTTTTCCCCTCAAATTCACTATGTTTTAGCATCTTGCATACTATTCGATTCTATTAATTTACAGAGTATTTACACTCACAGAGCTGCAAACCTTACTACACCGCAAGAAATAAAACTGGCGGGAAACATACTTCATTTACTTTTCATATATATTCTTATAAGAAACATTTTCTGGATTAATTCAGATTAAATCCTCTTTATCATATTTTTTCTTCTCAGTTGTCGATTTACCACAACTCGTCTTTTCCAACTTTTTCCATACTGGACGTTCACCACTAGATGAACAATAATTTAAGGGTTTATTACTCTTAAATCCAAATTTCAATCCCCGCGGTGGATACAGCACAACTAACTCACTGTCTAGTGTTATGCTTAAAAACAAAGAATCACTCATACTGAACATTCACCACGGGTGGTAATTTTTGTTCACAGTTTCCTTTCCTTCTTTTATTCACTCTTGATTTTTCTCCGTGTTGTTTCTCGGAGTATATTTATTCTTGTATTATGCAGAAGTTAAATACGTTATGTTAAAACGATCTTGGAGTCTCACCACGTCCGGAAATGCTTTATCTGACGATTGTGCATCAAGACAAAAGCTTTGCAGCGCAGTTTCCATTACGAAAACCCCCGTTGGGTAGCTGTCATGCTCAAAGAACACCAATCATTCCTGTAGAGTTTTTAATAATCCACAAAGAGTACGAGAACGATGGTTTGCCAGTGCTCGTTTTATAAGTCCGATTACACAGAGATACATAGGCGATTTGATAGGTATGTCTTCATAGAAAGTAGCATGAATACTCGTTTTGTTCTCCAGCTACTTGAGGTATACAGCAGTTGAACAGGAGGTATGGCAGGAAGTCTTATCTTGATGAACCCAAAACCTGCAAGCCTTGTGTCCCGGTGGAAGTCCTTTTTATTACGCTATCCGTTCTTAATATTAAAGTAGAGGAAGGTAACTGGTCAATACCACCAAATCTTGTCAGACCAAACAGTGGGGTTTAACAGTCACTCTTATGACATACTCACGGCCCGAAAGTGCGGAGAGCAGTTTTGTCTGCAAGTAACGGGACACGAACCACATAACCTCGGCTCCACAGTCCGGCACGTCAACCATTGGGCCACACTTTACCCATAACAGAAACAACTTGTGTTAAGAATTTACTGAATTTTATACTGTGGCATTTGAACTGTGTGTCTTTATAGCTAAAAGCTATTTTGTTGATCTATAACTAACGTATTTGTAAACATACAAGTATAAATATATATTAATATATTATTAGTAATATGTTATACATGTGTTAAACCATGTTTAACTTGAATTTAACTAACATATACAGATTATTTTCATCAGGTTATTTCGTTAAGCTCATGACCAACTTTGTGTAGTACATTTTACATATATTCAGTTTACCTTGTGAATGGTTGTATTCCTACTTTTGTTACGAAATCCTGCATGGCCAGGTGGTTAGGGAGCTCGACTCGCAATCTGCGGGTTCGAATCCCCATCCCACCAAACATGTTCCCCCTTTCAGCCGTGGGGGCGCTATAAAGTGACGGTCAATCCCACCATTCGTTGGTAAAAGAGTAGCCCAAGAGTTGGCGGTGGGTGGTGATGATTAGCTGCCTTCCCTCTAGTCTTACACTGCTAACTTATGGATGGCTAGCGCAGATAGCCATCGTGTAGCTTTACGCGAAATTAAAAAAAAACAACAACAAACGTTTGTTACGTAAATATGAGGATAATAAACGTTCGTAAACATTTTATATTGAATTAAGGTAGAGTGCATACACAATTGTTTCCATTTCCATACAGAAGGATTTTGTTCCCAATTACATGCAACGAGTTTGTTATTGTTAGCTGGTAACCCGTTTCTTGCAATAACTGTGCAACTACATACCTGTATATACTCCACAAGCTTTAATAACGTTTATGAAATTTCAAAGCTTCGTGGATGTTTTTGTGGTTTTAAAACACAGAACGTGTTACACAGCTTCTGATTGGATATTACTGAATGAACCTACTCTAACTGTGTCACGTGACATAATGAAATTCCGTCGTAATTTTGGCGGATTCTCTGAGAGTTGTGATTGAAAGGCTCACAAGATAAAAACAAACAAACTTTCTATCACAATTTGTGTTTACATCATATCTTAAATATTTAGGAGGATTAATTATCTCTTCCAGAAAATCCAGTAAGATATTTTCCAAAACTCTAACTTACTCCTTCTAAATTACCACATTTCACACTTTCATTCCCCTTTTTTCTAACTTCCTTAAACTTGATTTTAACCCTAACTTTATCATTCTCTTACACACGTTTTGTAATTATTTTACTATGAATGTCCATTAAGATAAACGGCATTTTAAAATGCTTCCATTTTATATAACTCATACTAATAAATGCAGATAAAGTAACGAATCTAAAGCGGTATGTTAAGTAACATTTCTAGAATGAAGATTCTAAGTAGAATTACTAAGGCGCCATTTTGGTTTTCATATCTGATTGAGTTCAATTTTTTCTAGCCTCGTTCGATTCCCTTATTTCGATGAATGGAAACACGAGATAATGCTGACTATGCAAAGTGACTTTTATTAGTTCTTTAGGACTCTGATGGAAGGGGGGGGGGCACTATACTTACTCCATCGTTTCGGAAAATAGAGCTTTAAATATGCTATAAACTCAATCTGTGTTCATCAGTTGCTTGCAAGCCAAGTTAGTAAACCAAAATAAACTTGATTAAGTAATTTAACTCTTCATATTATGAGCAATACATTACCATCAAGTAGTATTTTATTTATGCTTGCCCAATTTGAGCAGAAAACTCGATTTTAGACTATTAATAATCGCTCGAAAAATAAGTTACACAAAATAGTCATATATTAGCGGAATTAAAGAAACATATTAACGATGATAAAATTTGTGTCCATGATTCTCTAAAGTAGCTAAGAAATCATTTCAGTATATTAACTGTTTGAGATTTTTTGTTTCAGACTACAAATTTAGTAATAATATGCGCAAATCAAACGCTGTAATGCACCAAACACTGCACGAGTAAGACGTTTAAAAATCGAGAGCTTTTTCTAATATAAATTTGTGCTAGTAATTTTATAAGACATAAAATTATTATTCAAGTATGGTGTAATGGACTAAAAAAAAATCTCTCGTTTTTTTTTGTCATATATACTATGTAGTTACGGTCATTTTCTGATAAGTAATTGATTAGAATCTTTGACCGAAATTACACTATTTACATAAGATTTACTTCTATAATCAATAAACTGAAGGATTTAACATACTAGATTATGGTTTGAAATGTTTCTTAAATAGTTAGAATACAACAGATTCATGAGGCTGAAAACGTAATCTAATGATGAACGGTAAAATCACAGAAGTGACGATAAACAACGCATTTAATAAGTAAATGCTTTTATCTACATAGCTAATAAGCAAGAATTAAAACAAGCATTTAATTATTTATTTGGTGTGTGTCTGTGCCCAAGCTAATTTACTATTCTTTCGTAAAGAGCAGCCAAAGAGTTGGCAGTAGGAGCTCTTCACTCTAGTCTGTTACTCCAGAATGAGGGCTCAGATAGCTCTCGGGTAATTTTTCGCAAAATTTAGCAAAATCAACAGTGATATCCCGCCATTTTTCCTGCATACTTCTTCGTCAAAATATATGATCATAAGTCAAATATTTCGTTTGAAGATGTCACCCGATGCAATTTAACAAAAATTCTAACTACTTAATGAGATTCAAGTCCTATCCTTTAAAGCCATGCATTTACCAAAGAATATGGTTTAGTATTTGTTTCCAAATTTTTAGGGCCCTTCATTCGATAACACAACTTAGGAAAGTAAGTAAACCCATAACAAGGTATACAACGCCCAGGCTGGCAAAGAAAGTTTGTTTGTTATTAAGCACAACCAGGTAACCACCACAGGTATCGAAGTCCGGTTTTTAGCGATGTATACTTCAGACTTGCCACTGAGCCACTGGCAGGCAAGCATGGCAAGAAGGTAATTTGATACCAAATAATTTTATTTCAGGTTAAACGGTTGGAATTCAAACTGGAAATAATGCCACTTCATATCCATCTTTTACTTGACATTCGAATCACCAGCAAAGAAGTTATGTCAGGTGTGAAAACTCAACAGCTCTGGGCCTATAGCAACCAAAAGTCCATCTGAAATATTGTTATTACTAACGTATGCTGTGGTGTAATATGCCATAGCTTTTTGAAACGAGGTTAGGGAGAGATATGATGACTCATCTTTAGTGCAATATATGATTTACGTATATTGATTATGACTTAGTAGTTTTATTTCACTGATAGTACTTTTTACAGCATTCAAATTCGCTACCAAATGTAGTAAAATGGCACATTTCTGCAATTTATTTCAATTTCAGTCTTTTCCGTTTTACAGTAATGTTAGCGAATGGAAAAATAGAAGCGTTTAAAACACACGAGATCTATTGGATCAGACGAACTTCTGCAAAAGGAATTTCCATAATATTTAAAGACTCGGTAAGCTGTTTCAATTCATCTGATTCTCTAGGTGCAAAGTAAACGAGATTCTACGCTTGTTTGGAATCAGATTGCGAGTTAGATTTTTTATGTACGTTAAAACAGAGTCTTGAAGAACCACCACGATAGAGCATGTTACATAACATCTCTGTGGAAAGTGTTATTAGTGTTTGCACAAAGGTATCCTTTGTAATAGGACAAAGACTATAGTTTAACTTGTTTGTCTTCTTGGTAGTATTGGTTTAAATATGTAATAATATGGTGATTTGTTTATATATTATCTTTAACGATGGTAATCTAGGTTGAATAGTTGATTATTGTTGTAGTGAAAATAAAATTAGGTTTTTCCATTTTTGGATTATTTATAAAATTAGACAACAAATACAAAAACAATTAAATAAGTTTAGATAAAAACAAATTGGAGTGACGTTGATTATTGGAAATCAGTACTAAAACAGAAAATGTATATTCAAGTCAAAAAACCTAATCGCTGCTGAGCTACAGTTTGTTTATGCTTTTAACAGACGTGTATACAGACGCTGCTTAATACCCTTTGCAAAATATTTTCTCCATTTGTCCGTTTTGTTGTTAAGCGCAAACTCACCCAATGGGCTATATGTGATGTGCCCAATACCGGTATCGAAACCCGGTTTATAGCGTCATAAACCTTCAGACTTACTGTTGAGCCATTTGGGGCAGATTTACTCAAAGATGATTAATTTTCATTACCTTGAGTTTTAAATCAACACCTTCATTTAATTACTTTTTTTGTTATAATTAATCGATATATATATATATGGAATATATTGCGAATCGTGGTGTCTGTCAGTTTGTTTGTAATTAAGCACAAAGCTACACAATGGACTATCTGTGCTCTGCTCACCACGGGTATCGAAACCCAGATTCTAGTGTTGTAAGTCCGCAGACGTGCCGCTGTGCCACTGGGGGGGAGGTGTCTGTCAGAGCGTTCGTCTGTCTCCCGTTTACAGCGGCCGCTTCCCGCGTTGCGTTTGAAAAGCTGCACACGCAGGCAAAGCTCAACATTCACTTTTGAAATGACAGGAGAACAAGCATGAATAATGTAGATGCCAAATTTTATTTATCAAGAAGGATGTTCTACACGAAATTGTTAGGAATTAATCACGCTACCATTCACATTTCAAAATGTGAGGTAACTTAAAGAATAAAAATGCAGATTTACCGTATGTTATTGTTGAGCGGCTCTTAGCATTATTGAAATGCTCAACAATTACTTTTCATGGTGGGCGATTTAAGTAGCTCAACGTTTTGGCTCTGAGTGAAACCAAGAGTGCAACAAAATTAACCTTTTTGAAGTCCATGAAATAATTTAAATTGATAGAATAATTTAAACTTTTCCCGTTATTAGAGGTAAATATTATTTTCTTGTCAGTCTAAATTTACTTGCGACTAGAATTATTCATGCTTTTGTTAAAATACTTTTCGTAGGGTCAATCTAATAATTAAAAAACACTCACGTTTCACGTTCCATTTAGTTTTTACGTAGGTGATCGTACTAATTTACAGATACATAATTTTTAATGGTTGAGGTTATCCATGATCTCCTGGGTACAAATTAATAATTCCACTACTAATAAAAATTGTGTTTACCTTTATATAATCAGGCAAATACTAAAGATGAAGACATGTGTTCCAAGATGGAGTTTATTTTCAACATGGAAAAGTACAAATATTGCAGTACAATCAAAACTACGCAGAAAACAACAACCATTGGTCTACTAAGAAATATTTAATTTCGAACCTCTCAATATTCAAATCTCACAAATTCAATTACTTTGTGTTTTAACCTGGTTGCAGCACTTATAAATAAATCAACTGCGCACATACAAGGATTTCTCGAAAACCGCATGCAAGAACACCCTTTGAGCAAAGCATTGCCCATTCTAAGGAGTTCAGCGTAGGGTTTAACATGCTTTCATATACAGCCGGTAGATGGCAATGTGTCAAATTTAAATACAATAAACCCAAACTATATAGCACGAAAAATCGAGGGTACATATGATAAACTTCAGAAAACACTGAAAACACCAAAATATTTGACTCGTGAATAATCATTAACAAGAAAAAAATGCTCAAAATACTATATATATAATAAAATATCGAGAAAAAAGGTCTACATTAATTATGTATACTAAAAATCGTCAATGCGACGAAAAATTACACAATGCTCAAACAACTGCTACTTTAAAATACACATGGCAACTTAACAACTACAACTTTAAAGCAACACACAGACAAATAGCACAAAACTATTCTAAAATTTAAGTACGTGAGGAGGTGCCACTTAAGTAGACAAGTATAAATGATCCCAACCAATCAACGCTTCTACTTTTCGTTTGTTTTTTTAATCATGGAGTCTTGGGGACGAGGTGTGTTCGGTCGTTTTCGACAGAGATTCGAAAGTTGAGTATTGTTCCAAAATAAATAAATAAATATTACAATGACGAGTACTGGAATGTAAAAGTTTAAGAAAAAACTACAGGTTAATACACCAAATATTTTATATCACAAATACACCAAAATTATCGACAAACTTAGAGATACGAGATTCTTGGAATGAAGTGGAAACTAAGTACAAGATGGTGTGGGAACAAACAGGTCATTGTTTTCAGACTTCTTGTTCCCCCTGTCATTTGAAAAATCTATAATTAAGCTTAGCAGCATGTTCAGGATTTTGCATTTACTTCTTCTTCGGGAGTGTCAATCTCAAATTCCCAAAGCTGTTGTGACACATGAAGTTAAACACAATTCTAGCGATTAAGTAGATTAAGATTAAACAAATGTTCGAAAAAAAAACATTTCATAAACTATTATTCACTTACATCAAAAGTACTTAATGCTCAATTTAAGATAGGGGTTATTTCAAAATTCTCGCGAAATAGATTAAGAAAATTAACGCAGCCATTCTAATAAGAGAATGTCAGTCGTATGGATAAGCCATTAAATAAAAGGATCAACATACAAGAGAAAAGTATAGCCGAATTTTGAATACTGTAACCCATCTAAAAAGATTTCTTTACGTCTATATACCTAGAAATTATTAGTATGACATGTAAAACGGGCTTACAGCACGTTGAAAACTATTTTAATAAATAGTTTTGAAAATCGTTTTAAAAGAGGATCTTCAAAGTTATGAACATTTTAATCTAGACGTACCAAACTTTCCACATTCCAGAATACTAGGCATTGCCTTGAACGTCTAACATAGAGACCTGTATATTCCAAACAAATTCTCGTACTCAGCTTACAAAATACTTATTGCGTCAAAACCTACGTCATTACCTAGAAAACGGAATGTCACAATCACAGGTCACAAGTTGCAACCAAGGTAACTCACCGGCAGTATTTTGGCCAGTGGTAATTTTAGACATTGTTGTGACCTCTGGGAGAAATCTCACATTAAGCAGTATAACGTTATATAACATAGAAGATTATCCAAATTTTCTTGTTTGACGTATAAAAAAGGTAGGAATATTCTCGAATTACATCTAAAATAGCAAATTCAATCTGATTCAAAGTAGTAATTGTAGTTGCATACGGTATTGCACACAAGGTGCAAAATTTCAGCACCTGGCACAAGGCCTCCTATATCCTTTGATGAAAAGTTCTGAAACCAGTGTAGGACTACAATCTTTAGATCCAAGTTGTAGAACACGCATAAAAAGGTTCGTGGGAATGAACCTATACTTACAAAGGGAATATTGTGTGGAATTCAAGGAACCCTGCTAGCTACTCTAAGTATGCCGTAGGTAAACAAGCATTTTCTAGATCCAACACTATTCCGTAAATTTGAAATCCTATGATCTCTTTATATATAAACTTTATAATCTACTTCGTTTTTGGTCAGTACTATTCCAATGTAACGATTTACCAAATTTAAAAATTTTGCCAGAGGCAAATTTCAGTAACTGCTGCCTTTTAGGCATCAACAACATTTTTATGATGTATTCACAGGTTTATATATCTATACATATACATATATATGTATATATACATATACATGTATATAAACATATACTTATATCTATACATATATATCCACACACACAGACAGACATATAAACTATAATTTTTAATCAAATAATTATTCTTATTTTAGTCTAGCCAAGAATGCTTGTAAAAACCACTGAATAACACTGATGATAACTGGAAATGAATCTTGTAACGCCTTTTACTTAAGGGCGTCATCTGACGGACAAAAATGTTATTTTATTCTATACCTTACCAAAACCGGTAAACAACTTGGTGACACACATCACACGCACACACACAGCACTTCGGTTGAACTCAGAGAGTTTGGTTCTTACCACTTTTATATCCTCAGTTTTTTATTAACTCTTTTATAAAAATAGATTATTGTGGAAGTGGCCGTGGTGGCGTTAGTGTTGGCTCCAATTTTCACTCAGGAGCCCCTAAAATGGCGGATGGTTCGTGGTATGGGTAAGCCTTGTATTCATCGCTGAGACCCCACCCTCCATCTCCGAATTCATGCACAATCTTTGAATATTAACATTTCTAACGGCATGCAGGGTGCTAAGGCAACTAAATCCAATGTGCTTTTATGAAGAAAAAAAAAGGGTGGGGACAAAAAACGTGCTCATCTTCTTAACATAAAAAATTAACTCATTCATAACCAAAGGTGCCAAAAATCATTTAATTCAAACAAAAATATAATTACAGCAATTCCAGAATAGGCTTCAAAATAACATGCAATACATAAAAATAAGGAAAAATGAAAAGTAACAGCCGAGAATCAAAACAAAAAAGAAAAAAACTAAGTGCAAGCTTTCCAAATCAGTATGCTTAATCAAGTTGGCATCTAAGTGATTATACCAAACAAGCTAATTTACTCAATGACAACAGTAAATACTTGTCCAAATAAATACTGGTAAGACTTAACAAAAAATTAATTTAAAATAAGTTAAAATACCCTAGGGTAAAATGTAATATTTAAGCACTGTCTGGCATGGTCTTGATCATCCTTGACAGCTTAAAATTTATATATGCCTTAAAAATGAGATCAAAAGCGAAGTCTGATCCATTTTAGGGAGTTTAAGAAATGGAGTATGTAAATAAAATATTCTAATACTTTTTCTGACCAATTAATTAATTTACCGTGATTAAAATGCCTGTTCGCACCGTAAAGGATGACTAAACTGGCTCGAAAACGACAACCAACAAATGAAGAAAAAATACTCTTGTACCAGACAGTTGCTAGTCTCAGACTGCTATATGTCATATGCGACATATATTCGCAATGTGTAAAAAAAATTACTTTGGCTTTTGGGAAATTTGGTGTAAAAAGTTCTAATAATTACATGTCATGACTAGGATTTCCAGAAGTTGGCTTCACCAAAATTCATGATGATTAGAGCTGCAGCACTTCGTTTACAGTATTTCATTGAAGGGTTGGTTTACGACAGAGGTAGAGTAAGAAGTCTGCGAGTTCTTTCTCTACCCGCATCGTATCGCTCCCCACCCCCTGACCCGTGAGCAGCAGAGGTAGATTTTATGTCTTGCACTTGCTGGTCTTGAATGATACTTGCAGAACTCTATTCCCCAGAGTGTATCCGTTTAGACTCTGAATGGCTACTAGAGATTCGTCATAATTGGTCATCGTCACAAAGCCGAATCCTTTACACTTGTTTGTCTGCAGATCTCGAATGACCTTAACGCTCTGTACTGCCCCAAAAGGTCCAAATAGCTGCCATAGGAGGTTTTCTTCGGTATCAGGAGCAAGGTTATACACGAAGATGCACCATCCTGAGCCGTTGAGGGCGTTCCCAGCCAAGAGAGGATTGGTTGCTAGCAAATCTCCGGCAAGAGGAGAGTATCTGGAAGGATGAAAATTCTCTTTCTCACACACAACGCCCACTCTAAAAAAGCAGTCACAATTCTAAAACTGTTTTGTAAGAATAAGAAAATGGGACACTTGCCATGTTTTCAGAGACCATGCTGAAAGTTCTTCTACGTAGATATTAAACTTCTGTACAATTTCTAATATTATTTTTATCACACTGAAATGCAGAAATTAACTATCTTCAAAATATAATCACTTTGTTTAACATATTTTTCAAATACTGTCTCTATAAAATTGTAAGATACATCAAAATAGAAAATTTCAATTCATTATACAAATACTTTGTTTTAGGGATATTTTTTAAACACACACACACACACATAAACACACATACATACGTTGAAAGAGAGAAAGAAAAAATATATACATTAAATTACGCTGCTAATACCAGATTTTAAAGCTTATAATGAACTTATTTTTCATATTACATAAGCATTTACTAATTGTAGTCTTTCCTAATAAACAAAAGTTTCATTGTGGGTCCAGCTGAAATGCAAATGAGATATATAATAACACCGCCAAAACAGGATAATTGAAAGAAAAACAAATCAAGAAGAAACAAATCAAAATACAAAAAAAAAAAGAAAACGATCGATCTCCAAGCAAGGGAAATACTTGTCGGAGACGTACCCTGAATTCTAGGGTACGTCTGGCTCCATAGGATATTGAGTGTGTTCCTTTACAAGTTCCCAATTATTGTCCTCCCTCAGATTGATTTTCTTTTTATTTCAAATTGAATTATCTTAAACGCGAATGTTGCTTACTTAAATAAATAAAATAAATCACACATGGACCTTACACAAGCTGAAACATAATTTGGAAAAATTTACAAGATACAACTTAAATATGAAGCGAACAAACTAAACGTCTTAGGACAGAACTGATCACTAGGAGCCGCTAGATACCCGTACCTGGAGATCGGCGACAGTGGTATGTACCTGAAGCGGTTAGCAGGGTGATGAATCGGTCCAGGGAACGGACGCTGAGGAGACAAATAAGCCGCCAGAGGTGCTAGTGCTTTAGCATTATTGCTTGGATTGTTTGCAAACTTCACTGTGATTGGTTCACTGCTACCGTCTGGAATGGTGTTGTGCAGATGTTTAATAGCTCTTTCGGCTTCTATCCGTTGATCGAAACGCACAAATCCGACACCTTTAGACAATCCTGCAAAATTACCCACAAGCGGCTTAACTATTAGAGGAAGAGAAACGAAAATTAGCTACTTTGTTCCCACTTTGGAAACAAAACTGAAACTTAACATAAGGCAGTGCTAGTTCTAACAACAACGTTCATTATTCATGTAAGAGTAACTTTATATTTGACTTGCATCATTAATTGCATACATATTTCATATGTGCTTGGGTTTTAAAATATAAATTGAATACATACATACGACAACCTGGAGGACCCAAATACCATGCTTCTCTTATTTCAGCTCACAGTCTAGTTAACATGAGACCAAGTACATTCCAATTGAGTGTGTAAAAGTCTTACCTTTCACGTTATCACAGAGGATCCGGGAAGTGATAATGCGACCATATGGGGCGAAAAGGTTCTCTAATTCTTGTTGGGTCATTGATTTGGGTAACCCACTAATATACAGATTGGCGCCTTTGATAGCCTCGCTGCTAGGCCTGGCATACGAAACCTAGATAGAATACAGTGCACTGATTAATAAATGGTTCTGTTAAAGAAATACCTTTGTCTTGTTTTATAAACAAGTGAACGTTAACACAAGAGTTATTGTTCTAACTCCAAGCTACGGGGTAGCATCTGTCTTAACTTCTCATCTCGTTAATCTATTTAGCTTTGTACTGGCCCGACACTTTGCCAATACAGGTGCATTTCTTTTCCTTTTTTTAGCATTAGCTTTAAGGAAATACATTTGGACTTACAATTCGGTTATTCATAACATTTTAAATTATGCCTCTAGGTGGCACGCTTTAGTTTTTCCCTATTTTATTCTTGATGACCTCATTACTACATCTGTACACGATATTTAGTAGAAATCTTAAGCGCATATACTAAACAATCCTGCATTTCCTTTCCTTTGTGTACGAAACTACCATTTCCTTTCCATGCGCATTACGGGCTCGGCATGGCTAGGTGGTTAGGGCGCTCGACTCGCAATCTGCGGGTCGCGGGTTCGATTCCCCGTCACACCAAACATACTCGCCCTTTCAGCCGTGGGGGCGTTATAATGTGACGGTCAATCCCACTATTCGTTGGTGAAAGAGTAGCCCAAGAGTTGGTGATGACTAGCTGCCTTCCCTCTAGTCTTACACTGCTAAATTAGGGACGGCTAGCGCAGATAGCCTTCGTGTATCTCTGCGCGAAATTCAAAACAAACAAACAAACCATGCGCACTACACGGCAAAAAACAAAACAACAACTTAAGGTCACCCACCCACTTCAGCAGCACCTTAATTACGACCGCATGGCACCCCGACACAAAGGTGTAAAATATACAACGAATTGAACCTACTAGAAATCACAGCAGTGTAGCACAAGTCCACTTAGTGGGAAGGTGTTGCTGGAATGACTGCTGAATAAAAACAGAAAATGGGTCTACCACATTACATGTCCGAAATGCAACAATGGTACGTTCACAATCTATAGTTGCCAGCCTGGAATCAACTAAATAGTAATGTGGAAGAACTGGTCAAATGTGGATCATTACAATTTCCGTTAAGATCAGGGCTACAGGACAACTACCATATAAATAGGAAGCAGGCTAACAACCTTGTGCACGTGAAGATACTCACCACCCGACAATATTGCAGTTCAGACGCACCATGTTATGGTTCAAGTACGTTGCAGTTTCATCGGAAATTTGTAATACTGGGGTATTGTACATATAGTGTTAGAGCATGGACAGTGGTTTTGTTGCATCTAGGTGACGTCAGTTATGCGGCATCTGAAAATTACTCGCCATTAATCCGTTCAGATTCATTATCACATTTTTGAAATGGCACACATTCCAGTAATGTTGTATGCACTCATAAATATCACCTTATTAAATGTCTTACAATACCAAATCTCACTTCGTTGCAATGAATTAAATGTTGCCTAAAGTTGGCTGAATTTCAGATACTTCCCATATTAAATTTGGCTGAATTTCAGATACTTCCCATATTGAACTTGGCTGAATTTCAGATACTTCCCATATTAAAGTTTTCCTGATAATAAGACCTGACGATGCTTAAAACATTTTATGATGCCTTCCAATTATGCAACTGAAGGTCCATTAGTTATGTGTAGCTTTATCATAATTTTGCCATCCACGTATTTAATACGGCAGTGAGGCGTATTTCGACAACAACTTTAGGTGGCTCTTTATACGTCCTTGAACGGGTTGTCTTTTCACATTCATTTAAGATATTGACCAAGGTCTATGATAAGTACAATCAAAATATAAAAATGAATCTATTTACTGATTACAAGACTAGGATTTCTGTTAATGATATTAGCTCAACTGTGAGTGGGAGTGATGTTGGTGAAATGCTTCAAATGAAATCACGATAGAAATAAACCCAAAGAAGTCGCTTTCGTTCATTGTCAAACTGCGTTTTACCTGTTTTCGAAATGTAAAAAACAATGAAATCACGTTTTAAGAAACGTATTTAACTTAGCGCGATGAATAGAAAAAGTAACAAAAAACATAATTATGGTTTTACCCAACCTTGCAATGTCTAATGTATACTTTTAGCATTAAATTTATTTTTCTTCTGTGCTTTCTTGTGTTAGTGCGTTTGAAGAGCTTGAATTAATTCACAGTTTTTACAACATTCCATCAAACCACGTAAGTGTCTTTACAACCTCTGTTCTTAATCCCTAGCGTTCAAAAATTAATCTTTATTCGCCTTTTTAATGGGTTTGTTGAATTTCACCTCTAATCGCCTACTTCTGTCACACTGAACAGTGGTATTTGATCGTCACTCTTATAACGCGCACATGGAACTGAGCGCGAACCACAGAACCATAGAAAAGCAGTCCGGCACGTTGAATCATTGGGTCACACTCGACCCTCAACAGTTATTCACAAAATTGTATCGTTTTGATTATTATACATACTTCCGCCAATTTGTAACTACTTATCGACGATTTGGATATAAAGACAGCAAGCTCGCACATTTAAGTGTGGTATTCATGTAGACATGATCATCCTAATTCAGTTGTAAAAAGGTACTTATAACTTTCAATTTGCAATTAGAATATGTTTTTAACATTCAATGAATATTAATATCCCCCAACCATCATAATCAACTCTCTTTATTGCGTTTAATTAATTTATAATATAAAGCCTTTGTGCAGATTATCCACAAGGCTTTTCAGACTTGCTCAAACGACCTTGATATATTGTATTACCATTTGGTATACTAAGGTGATCTGAAGTAACTTGAGAACTCTATGGCATTACGGAACAGTGATGAATGTACTTCCACCGAGTT
Source organism: Limulus polyphemus (assembly GCF_000517525.1). Taxonomy (NCBI): domain Eukaryota; kingdom Metazoa; phylum Arthropoda; class Merostomata; order Xiphosura; family Limulidae; genus Limulus; species Limulus polyphemus. The sequence goes on from NW_013665748.1 coordinate 538,095, forward strand.
TAAACTAGAATTTAATTGGACTGAACCTAAAGTAAAATACACTAACAACACAACCTTTACTAAACCTTTAAAAAACAATGATACAGCGTGTGTACTTGCTACTTACAACTGTAATCGCTTCTACACCGATCCGATATTAAATAGGTTTAGTAGACTTGGAATAATAATAACTAGCACGATTGAGATATCACGTGACTGGCCATTCTCATTCCACATTGGTGGGACCACGATTTTTAAATATTACCTGCACAACCATGGAAGGCCACTGCCCTAAACTTACAAATTCCCATGTAGCAATGTCCTCAGTGTATGGTAACGGATATCACCTAACTTAGAGAATGATAAAAAACAAAACAAAGGTAACACCTGAAACATTATCAACCCAACGGTTTTCTCTATTACGTGTTATGTTGAAAAACATGCACATAATCAGAACAAAAAATAAATTCCTTGTTAAATATCAATATAAAGAAAGAAAGAAAGAAACCAATGGTATATTATTATACCATGCACAGCTTAACAATACGAAAATCAACCATTTCCATGAGGTTATATGCAAATGAAATAACTATACATATCATTCATGTATAGTTCGGTAAAGACTAGAGAATAAATAACCGTCCTATGAACGAAATGATTCCAGAAATTAGCAGACATTTCATGGTTGGATGGTGGTTAAAGTGTAAGCAAGATATCGCCAGGTCACTTACAATAGAGCTGTCCTCAGGATGTCTGTGCTAGAAAAACAGTTCCTGCAGAGCCTAGTCACTCAAAGCCAATGAAATCTGCATATTATGAAGGGTGTGGAAACACCCACGTCAAACAGCCGCTATTGTTGCTGGACATATAACAGAAGTTATCTCCGGAGCTACAAAGGCAGATTATCTACACGTAAGCCACTCATAGCTTCAAGCAATAAGTCAACAGCAATAGGCATCACAGCTACTACCATACTTTTCTTACATTGGAGGCACTAAGTTTTCCGTCGAGTCTAGATTTGAGCAATTATCGGACAACGGACGTATGTGGGTTTGGGGACTATCCTTTCAGAAACTTTCGTTGAACCTTTCACAAGCCGTGACAAATCAAAGCAGTATTTCTATCATGGTGTGTCATTTTGGGTGCTGTACGATGGTGGCTGATGGTATGCAAAGGTCAATACTGTTCGATACATCACAGTTCTTGAGCACGGACAATTACCTTGTCTAAACCATCAGGTTAACGACTAAAGGTACCAGACAACATAGTGTTTTCACGAACTAGGGGAATCCTGTTCATAAAGCCCGAGTTACAAAACGCTGGCTTGAAGGTCAAGGCATTACCATACCCTCTTGACCAGACCAATAGCCGGACATAAATTCTATCGAGGCTGTGGGGTCTACCCTTGATCGTCCCATCCAACCATCTTCTAAGAGCAACATAAATCTTCGTCTGACCTGATTTCTGACCTAGTATATACAATGTATAACCTTATTTCTACATTAAATATTATTGCAAAGTACAGACCTATTAAATACTAACGGTAATATCGCACCCTTTGTTTCATGTTTCTGCATCTAATAAATCGGAATTTATTCTGGTGTGGGTGGCCACTTATGGTAGGCTCGTATAATTGATAAGATACATTCCAAAGTTAGTTTTACTTTGTAATTAATTTACTAATAATTACAAAAAGAAAGTAATTGGAATATTTTACTGCTTCATGTTACTGTATTATTTTTTTTATTCACTAATCTAAGAAGTTCATATTATTTCAGATTTACTCTTCATTCAATCACATGTCACACGCTAAACGATAATTTAAAACACAATACGAAAGGCAAGTATGTCGGCCATGAAACTAATAACATTTAGTCTAAGAAGCAGAACTTAGTGTTTCGTATTTGAAGTATGTCATAGCGGTTTTTCGCCGTTTCCAATATATATATAGTTGTCGTTTTTTGTTAGAATTTCAAACCCTCATTTTCCAGTTTATAAAACCCAATAATGTAATTATTTTGCAGAAAATTAAAAAAATCTTAATTTCATTTTTACAGACCGAAAAGTTTTCCTGCTAGCTTCAGTTTATTTTCAGCTTCAAAAATTATGAAAACTAAACTTCTTACACGAACTTAGTTTACAGGTACCATATTTTTCGGAATATAAGATGTACCCTTATTTTGAAGACAAAGTTTTGGGGAAAAAAAGCTACAGTCGCATTTTAAAGATTTTTATTGAACAAAAATTCAATTTGGTACTTTAAAAATTAGTATACATTGTTCTAAACACAAAAGAGCTCAAAACATCAAAATAAGAAAATACCGTAAATTAAAA
>NW_013665748.1:540623-549637 GCF_000517525.1 Limulus polyphemus
AACTACTATTGTCATAAATAACACATTCAATTGAACTAAACTATGCATGCCTATTTAAATATATGTACACATGGCTTGTGTACGTCGTATATATACATATATATTATTCATACCTTCGGTGTATAGGACGCAAGCAGATTCTGACATCAAATTTTGGGGTAAAAAGTGCGTCTTATACACAGAAAAATACGGTAAGTATAATACATATAACACTAGATGATACTACCAACTCTCCTGTACACTTACGTTGGTTTTATGAAATATGACCCGAGTCTAGACTACTGCTAGTTTCCAGTTTTGATATAAATATAAACTGGAGTAATGCATCGCTTTACAAAGACGAAAAATGAAGCGTAAAATGTTTTTTTTTCGGATTTTCCCAACGATTAGGCCTAGGTTAACTTTCTCCATCCTCTTGCACCAGTCCACAACGCTCATTCCCAAGAAATAAACAGCAGTGACGTTCCATAAGATCTCAACTGTTAAAAGTATGTTTAGATTGAAAAGTTGATGGTCGTTTACCGTGGCAATTGCTATTTTGGAAAACAGCCAGACTTAGAAGTAAGAAGGTACTGTTTACATTCGTCCTGAGTTCATAACAGAAGTATGGAAACCAAAAGTTGGAAAACGTATTATGTTTAGTGTAGCGTCGCCTTTTAAGGCCACACGCCACTTATTATGGCCCGAATGCTAAACTTGTAGTTCGTGTTAAAAGATATCCACTGAAAGCTCGAAAACGTTGTTTGTTTGTTTTTAAGTCAAGATACAAGTCATAATTTACGCAGTATCTCAGAAGTTACTTAAAATTACTGTCATTTGTCGTTTTGGAAAAACCTTTGATTTCTATTAATGTTTCCAGAAGTGCTAAGTATCGATTCAGATCAAAACAAATTCACATTAAATTAACACAAGTAGATTGATCTCCACGACTATCATATATGGAAAGTTGTATTCGAATGAGTGCTAACTAATTTTCGAGGTTTAATTTGAGCTTTTAATTTAATCAATAATCACACTTCTCTTCACAGTTAAATATGTTCTCATTGTACGATTCTTCAGCATTGTAACACAAAACTTGCATGTTTTTCATTTAAACTATGTTAAACCGCATTTATACAGTATCTCACACCCATCCGAAATTAAATCTGTAATCGTTCTTTTACTTGACGTTTGTTATTAATGGGTAAACATCTGAAGTTCACAAATTAAACATACGGTTAATAAAGGAAACATTCATTGTATACGCACAACTAAAATAGTTATTCGATTGTGTCATACAAGAAGTAAATTACTCTATATATGAGTTCTCCCAAGTAAGGTATTAAATATTTGTGAAATATAATGTATTTCTCTGAACATTAGTTGTAGTAAATGTATCCTCAGGTTATGACACTACTCGACGATCAATTATTTCATGAACGGTTAACTTCTCCTGTATTTAAATGAACCTATCGTATCACTTCTGTAACAGTACCACTACGCAACAAGAGGTTGTTGGCGAGTTCACCAAATCATTAGCCTCGTAGCGCATGATGGGAGATTTAATGTTTGAAAGCAATTTATACGTAGAAGAGACATAACCCAGATCAGAAGTCTGACATCGTATGATTTTATGTCGAGCAGTATCTGTTGAATACTTTTTTATTATCGTTTAAAAAGAAAATATTTCAATTCGAACTGTATTTAATGTACATAATAAATAGACCACGTTCACCCTACTACGGAGTCACCTTAAATTAACGATATATACGACCAAACATTTGTCTATGATGAAAAAAAAAAGATACATGTATACCTCCAACACACTAAGTAATCCAGTACATTATTTTACAAGATACTTGTCTAAAACATTTTTTCACGCCTGTATCTCGTGTTGTGATTACTGGTCGTCACTGTAGAGCAATACGTTGTGATATTATTATATTATACATACACACATATTGTTATTCTGGAGAAGCTTTAATACAATAAATATATCTCACCTTGATTATTTTGTTTTGCAGTCTGAGTCCATTTAGAGTGTTGATTGCCTTCTCAGCGTCTTCTGCACGAACGTAGTTAACAAAACCGTAGCCCAGACTCTGACCTACTGATCAAGAAATATTTGTTAAACATTGAATTACAGGCCAAGAAACGCATTCCCTCACAATTGAACCCAACTTGCAAAACAAACAGTGCGTACCCACACAGCCCACACAGACTGACAAGGTAAGCTACGAGCCTCAAAAGAGCCCAAAATGACAGCCTTCGAGATGAGTCCATTCAGTTTAATATACAAATCGACACTGAAATAGACACTAAAAAGCATCGTCCCTGTGATCGTTCAATGATGATAGAAGTACACGTTATAAACAAGTGTACAGTAAGGAGCGGCGGGCCTGGACTTTTGTAAAAGATTGACTAAAAGCATGTCGTTTTTAAAAAGTCCTGGAATTGTTTTCTTACTCTACCCCATGACTGATTCAAATAGTTTTACTGTATTTTCTAAGTAAGCTGAGCAGATTTCGTCATGGGTAACAAGTAAGTGAAGTTTCATTAAAATGGGGAAAATACAAGTAGAAGGATGTTTACAAACAATTCCTGTTTGTTAATTGGTTGAATTTTGCGCAAAGCTACTCGAAGACTATTTGCGTTAGCCGTCCTTAATTTAGAAGTGATAGACTAGATGAAAGGCAGCTAGTTAACACCAACCAGCGTAAAAAACATGTCCTACTCTTACCAACGAAAAGTGGGATTGATCTTCACAGTATAATTCCCCCACGGCTGAATGGGTGAGCATGTTTGGTGATGAGATTCGAACTCGCGACCCGCTGATTGCGAGTCGATCGCCCTAACCACCAGGCTTTGGCAAATCCTGTCAATCGTGCGCTCACTGGATTTGATCCCCCCTCCTCATTCTCAAAAGGCCTGTCCCTGGCCACAAAATTCCTGATTTCAACCCTCATTATAGAACAAAGCATCTTAAATGTCGTACACTCAAGGTTCTATAGAAATCAAAAAGCTATCTGCATTTAGGTAAGGTCAGTCTATGTTGAGGGTTCCTAGTTTTGTCAATATTAACATCCTTTAGCTATGTTACTATTGTTTCATCTTATTAGTCTCTCACAACTTTCTATACACACCAGTAACCCTAAATGCGATTTTTACATTCAAAAAAACGTCAAATGAAGTAAGTAATAATGACTGATATATCGTTTTGATCAATGTTTTTTAATCGCAAATGTTCTTCAAAATTTACACGCTGTACCACTGGGGTTTTCCATTGAAAGCATGTTTATATGAAAAAAAACGGCGATCCGTTGTAAGCAATTCCTAAATTAAATTTGAAAATAATATTGTTAATGTTCCAGCACATTAAGTCGATAGTTTTACTTATCCATCATTCAATGACACAGGAACTCTCAGAGAAATTGTTACATTATCTATCCGAATTAAAAACAAAGTATTACAGGGTTAAGGTATTCGTTGAAAGTTGAAATGGAACTGTGGATAGTAGGTTTAGTTCAATAACTTATATCGGTATCTGCTTACTGGTTCTTCCGGAAAACTTCTAGTTTCCACATTTTACCACAAAAATAAAACTTTCACTGCCTAAAGACATGTATCATTTTAGTCTACAGCTGATATATGGGCAGGAAGGTTTAGAGATACCAAGAGAAACTAACGCGCGTCGTGTAAAGCTGCCAAAATTAGACTTGACAGGATGTTCATACACCGTGACGACAGGAGGAAGAATTCAACTCTCCTGGCAACCCAACCAAGAACTCGGAATGATGTGAAACCTCGTACTATGCATGTTTCATGATCTCTCCAGGAATTAGTAAGCACCAAACCATGAGTAATACTGCATTTGAACGTCTATGATAACATACTTTACAGTCTAAGGCATATACCAGGCATATACCAGGCCTCATGTATTAACTAAACCGTGGGTGTTGAATATATAGAATTAACTTAAAAAATACTGTTCACCAAATCAGTAACATGTGAACGCCTTCCTCCCCACTTCACCCCTATGTTTTGTTCTGAATTTCATAGTTTGGTTAAAAATAATGTATTTGTGTTCTGTGTGTGGATGAATGTTTATGTGAGTGGAGCTTCTTGTCATTTTCCTAAGGTTCAAAAAAGCTAAATTTTCGAAAACAGCAAATATATTCACTGATACGAACGCAGTTGAATTTAAAAGTTGGGATTTCTGACAGAAGCATTTTGTAGGATTTTTGATAGAAGCATTTTGTAAAATATTGTTTTGAACTTTGTTGTTTCGTTAGATTCACTCACTATCTTAAAATTTGTACACTATTGCTTTCTCGATCTAGCAAGGCATACTTGCGAATAGCCTTTGGTAAAACGAAAAAAAAAAATGCTATAAGAATATTACCAGTTATAAACGTACGATGTCTAATTTACTTTCCAAGTGAAATGTGTAGCGTTGTGTTGGGCCTTTAAAATACTTACCAAGCAACACAATATTAGTGTATAGAGTTGTGTAGGTGAACCAGTTTGGGCCTGAAAACATAAACGTATTATATTTTTGCTCAATAACTTCAAATTATATGATTTTCTACGAAACATACATAGTTGAAGTTGCTTGTTGACAGATATGTTGAAAATGCTATTATTATTATTAGACTAAAATTTTAATAGTGCTTGGTTTCTTTTGCCTTGAATGTGGTATAACTTCATATGAGTGATGTACAAGATTGAGAAGAAAGTTCAACCATGAAAGAAAGAAACGGCCCATAACGTTACAGCTATACACATCAAATATTGATGGCTTATCGACCAAATCCATTCCACGTCTACTTTTGATTTGAAAATCATGACGCTGTCTACATTGGCTGTTTTTTTTGTCATTCAATTACATGATACGCCTTTTCGAGTACAGCGATTTCTGGCGTTGTCATGACGACCAAACCACTTGCATTAAAAGTTCGGCATCTGTTCCTGAGGGACTAACGCATTTTTGGTATGTTCCATACTTATGTGCAAAGGGCTGGTCTCGCTGGGCACGTGCCAGACATACAACAAAGGAAGCCGGGAGACTAGCGGAAATCCCCTGATCAGCTGACAAACCACGTATGGGTGGGGGTCTAGTGTTGGGAAAGGGAACGATTAAGAATAGCGTCAGCTGTCGAGAATTCATGCATCATCGCACCCGCAGGATCTTAATGTATAGGGCTGCGCACATGAATTGAGTGTGGAAACTAACGCTCTAAAATCTCCAAGTTTATATTCGATGCAATTATTTTAGAGTTCTTCGTCCCCATTCCACAGCCCTTAGCCAGAGCGTACATATATTACAGGAACATTTTAACGGAAAGTTCAGTTAATGATTGTACAAGGCGATTCAAAACAACTTCAAATGGACAAGAACTATTCACTTATATAAAGTATTTATATGAAACAGAACTGCAAGTAATACACGGAGGCACAAACTTTAAATTCACTATATTCCTATATCAGTTAAGCCTCTTGTCCTCGGAGTTTACGCGGATTCTACCCTTTCACATACTTAAAGTAATTCCATCTTCTACATTTTGAATATTCCTGTATTTTGGAAAGATTCTAGATATTTCGCAAGAGAAAGTTTTCTAATAAAGTAGAAATGTACTGAATAAAAAAAACGATAAAACTGGCAAAGCTAGCCTACAAAAACCTGCACATTCCCGGTTACCAGAACAAAACATTACTCTTCCCAACGTTAATAATACTTTTAAGTAAATAACTACCGCAAGAACAATGTTCTAACACAACTCCTGTCGAGCATACATAAAATATTCTGTTGACGAGAAATGTTCTTTTATTTATCAACGCCACTTCTGCACTTGATTTAGACGTGAAACGTGCGTCAGTAAGAATTTAGATAGACTCGTCCACAAATCTTTGTATACGCCACTAAAATATTCCTAAGTAATTCAGTTATATTTTCACTGATATGTTCCTTAGTAAGCCAAATTACCTCGGATCACTTAAGTGAACTGCCATGAAATTTTCAGTAATAAAAATGAAGTTTGTTTCTTCAACTTTAATATATACGTTACTACAGTGGAAACTCATTATCCCTACTTTTTAGTGAAGCGAAAGAATGAGTTTTCCTACCGTTAATTGACAAAATAAGTTAGTATTTTCATATATTATGCATTACTAACAATGTATCGGATCTTGCATAATTTTTGAGTTATATTTTACAGTATAAACTTACTCTAAAAATATATTCTTATAAGTGGGTTCAACGTTTCCATAACTAACGTTTTTTCCAGATTTGTCTAATTCTGGTTTATGACAAGCGAGTTAAATATCGTAATTTTATAGCTGAGAAAGATATTTTTCATAAACATAGTTTTAAGAGTTACCACCATAAAAGGTATTTTTAATTGGTTAAAGGAATTGCTATAAAGTAATATATTAAAAAATTAGTAATTTTATGTGAAACTGTAACGCCTCCAAAAGGAACATGTCTAATATGAGCAGTTTACGTTTGCAATAGAATTTAAACCATTGTAAATAGAAACTTAAATCAATAACGTAAATAAAAATTGAGGCAATGTCGTTAAACATCTAGCATGAAACCAAGCAATAAGAGTTCATCTAGCTACGTTTTGAAAGATGCCAAACTAGCAACATTACTGTTAAACTTTTACTTTAATTCTTTAAAATGGCTCTTTTCTTACGAAATATGATTTTGACTAATTGATATATAATGTTATTATTCCATGATAAATTTAACACTTCTCCTTAAAATTATACTATTACCCTTTATAGTCAACATTTTGTTTAATAACTGTCTTCCGGTAGTCTTCTCCTCTGGAACTTGACGTTTATAAAATTTTCCCTCTCCTTTCGTACTTTATTTTAGGGTTAGGTATATCATGCCAATTCTAAAACAATCTTCGAAATATTACATTTTAAAAACGCACTTTTTATACTTTAGCCTTATATAGCTCTCATTTCTCTAAGTGATTGACTGCGTCAGTTGGTAACTCGACAGTAGGTCATTTGTCTGGTGAGAGCACGTGTCATTTCTGTGACTTTCTACGTACAAGGCCAAAATAAAATTTTCTTTCAATATACGTTCACAGTCTGTAGGACCCCACTGAGCCATAACAGACAGCCCCACGTACATTGCGGGAGACTCTAGCATCGTAGAGTTAAGACCCAACCTGGAAGTAATTTTCTGAATCTTCCTGTAAACTGTATTATTTTCTTCCATTCTGGCTAAAGCTTACACGATCTTTCAGTTGGTATTTGATAGAGGTTGACACAAAAAACTACCATGGAATATGTCAATTTCAAATGCAGTGGTTTCATCAACTGGTTACGTTCGAAACGTACTGAACAATTATACTCAGTACTACACAAATCATTAGGGCGTTTTTATATTAGTCTAGTTTTTTTTTCGCCATTTAAAAGATCTTATTTGTAAGCGAAAATTAATCGTTACAATGTTGAAGTTAAGATTATGTATTGTACGTTACAAGCCGGTACAACTGGTAGATAGAGATAAGGCACACTTTTCTTTGATACCAAAACCAAAAGTAAAACGTTTCTCTGCTGTGGTTACAGAAACAATAGCTATGACCATGGACACTGCAGATATTGCCAGACACGGTTCGTTAGGAAGAAAGAAAAAAAAGAGGATTTTTTTTTGTAAAGTTAACATTTACACATCCTCGGGTTACTAAAGTTTGAGAAACCCTTTTAAAACTTTTTCTCGGACCTCCAAACTTATCGACGTTCTTTGTTTTGAAAAAAAAAAGATTCTGTGTACATATATAGCTGTACTCCAAAACTAAATTCTTAATTCATATAAATTTAAGTTTACGAAAATTATTTTTATTCTATAAATAATTGTTTAAAATATTTTATGGCATGTCGGACGTGACTCACGGACCCCAGTTTGAGAAATGCTTATCTACACTACATATGGATTGTCAGACAGGAGAATAATTGCAAGCTAAGTTAAACATATGACATGCGAAAAAGTACAGACTATACTGAAGAGCTGTATTTTCATCAACTGCATGTCTGTTCGAACTACCGCTGCCAAAAGTGAAAGTTAAGATGTTTCACATGTACCTCTTAGCACCTGAGAATGTGCCTAAACTACTTCAGACGTACTGTTTTCAGGTTGGGGAAACTAATTCCGCGTGCACTATATTACAACCTCTAGCAGTAGACTAACTACCGCTTGGACATAAGTAACTTAATCGAAAAGTCACATATTTCAAGCTCGTGACTATGTCTTATTATTCCGTTCATATTATGGTTATGCACTGAACGGAAAAGTCAAAAATGTTTATTTCAGTTAAAGCATCTCTGAAAAGTTAATATTTTCGTTTTCAATTACACTGAAGTCGCTAATAGTAGTAATCTTGGAATGTACGTAAAATTAGGGTTAGGCCAAGATATTTTTAATGACAACCAAGAATTAGCCGAACTATATCTACATAGCGGCTTCACATTGCATTTTGTATATGAGACAATAATATACAGATAATTATTTAAAAAATGTAAATTGTCAAGCATGTTACACTTCTGTGCCATTCTAACGCTTAACTTTCGTCTAATGCCACCACTGAATGCTTATTAAAGTCTTACTTTGTTTTTACGGAAATATCTTAAACCGTAGTTTGTGTGTTGCATATATATTAGCGATAATTTTGAAAAACTCACCTCGGCTAAAACTTTTGTCAGTCAAACGTAGTAAGGATTGAAATCTAGTCTTTGACTTTTGTAAGTTATAAGGTATTTGATTTTAAATTTCAATGTTTGAAACAAAAATTAGGGTAAAAATCATAGCTAATACAAAGAAGAAAACGAACTTACATATAATAAAAACTACAATTCCTTTTTGAAGTTATAATTCAAGGTTATTTACAATATATTGTTTGTTTCGAAAATTCACGAAACAATGTAAAAATGCTGAGCCCGTAGCTTCATAGTCTGCGCGACAACCACTAGGCCATTAAGACAGAGGAATAAGTAAACATATTTTAGACGTAAGTAGTTAC
>NW_013665748.1:550219-561996 GCF_000517525.1 Limulus polyphemus
GGGGGGGGGGGAGGGGTAGATACTCAAACATGATTATAACCACTTATTATTAATGCCAAAATCATAGTTCCTCACAATCCTTTACTAACAACGCCAAAAAGTCACCCATTTACATTTAAGTTCGAAAGTTAAGCATTTGGCTCCCAATCATTAACTATACTGAGACTGACATATACTCCGATTCAATTAACAGAAATTTGAATTTTTATCAATATTGTTTAACGCTAAGGAAAACCAAGATACAGTTTTGTACCAGTGTAAGTACATCATGTTTCCACTTAACACTTTTGTTTAGAGATACACGTTGACACAAGTTCCTTTTGCAAATTTTTCTCCCAATTTTTAATTCGAACCTGTTCAGCCTTAAGGACACATTTAACACTGTAAATTAATTTCATTAATTTGATGAAAACCGAAAGATATCTGATCAGAACAAAAAACTTAAGTGAAGATATGAACTCGTGTTCAGTTTATCTTGTAAGCATCTAACGATTCAAAACCAAAGAAAAAAAGTGTCTATAGAGTAGTTTTTGAGTCATCGACATTAATTTCCTTGAACTGGCAAATTCTTCTCCAGCACAGAAATATGTGAAACAGCCAAAACTTGGAGCTATATCTTAAGAATTATAATAATGATAATAACAACAACAAATAAAAACAAAACAATAATGAGCAAATAATTGAAAACTACATTTTGAACAGACTGAAAATTACTTTGTAAACAAATCTCGATGCGACATTCACATACGTCATTCAAACCACTGAAAAATGTCATACAATATTCAAACTTCAACTTCTTGTTTTCTAGATTATTTGAAAGCATATTTCACTAATCAGTACGTGATCAGTACGGTTATGAATAAGAAGCCGTGAGACGAGAAAACTATAAGCTCTCCAGTTATGTCTGTCGACTTCAGAAATAGCAAGACCTCTACAGTGAACAAGAAAGTCTTATGTTTGAAGTACATTTGGATTGATGGACTGAATACAGTACCATCGTGAGAATTTTACGCTACCGATGACCCTTTAGTAGTTTTTAGCAAGAAGTATTAGAACAGTTCACAATATCGATTTGATAGAATTATAGAAACAAACAGATGGGCTTTCGATATTACGAAAACTTTGTTCCAGAGTTTAGTCAGGGTGTTAACATGTACAATAGGGATGAATGACAGTACTCTATAGGATACGAGGAAATGAACAATAATTGACAATAGTATTTCCATGGAATGAGAACAGATCTGTCAATCATCTTCAAAACCAAGCGACTCCAGTTGTAAAACTGGACGAAGTAGGTAACGAGACTTTACTATTCAGAGATGTTGTTGAAATACGATTCAAGTGTTGGATTTCGCTAAATATGAAGAGATTTGTAAAAGTGGGGAAACAATTTCACAGCTTAGAAGTGGCATTCCAGATAATCGTTAAAATTAACCAAGCTATTTTGATTTCCGCTTTATTTGGTTTACTAATTAGTTAGAAACAACGTGAAATTATGGTGCGTCAAGTTAATAAGCTAAAGTTAATTAACATTTTAAACGACTTACAACATTTAGGAGATTTGGATGTAAAAATGGGAACAAGCACAAGAGGAGTATAGATGTCAAGTTTACTTTGAAACCACAACTAACTTTTTAAGTTTCGAGTTTTCAAATGCGGTTCATTTCGAAATTTGATTGACCAAAAACATTTATCGTGGAAATTGTTTCTAAGTGAGTAATTCTAAGATTAAGAATCTACTATACATACTATCAAATAACTAAAGGTTTTTGGTTTTTCTTCAACGTGTTACCAGGTATATGGCTAGTCATCCAGCCAGATATGGCAGGAACGAAAGAGGTAACTACAGTGATATATACAGTCTACCGATAAGTAAACAGACACCACAAATAAATGAAATCGACCATCTAAATGACGTCATACGCGAATAATTACGACGTATAAAGAAAGTTATAGCTCAGTAAAGACCAAACCTACAAACAGCCGTGCCACTAGCAAAAAAGATCCTGGGATGAACAGTATTTTCACAAGGTCACATAATTGAGCTTTGGAGGTGTATAGAAAATTAGTTATAAACCACCAGGTCAGTTGCAATACCCGTTGTTCATAGTGAACATGATAACAACGCAGTTCCAGTGATGTTAAAAGACAACAGTTTCTGCACGGCCCATGAGCCCAAATCCAACAGAATGGGCCTTTTTGTGGTGTGATGACAATTGCACCACGTCAAACGGTAGTTACTGTTGCTGGACAGTTATAAGTGTATATGCACCAATACCATCACAAGTTATCTTTGTAGAATTGTCTACAACGGCAGAATAGCTAGACGGAAGTCACTTCAGGCAACATCATGCTCCAATAGCAGTGCACATCACAGATGCCATCATACCATCCTGTCTTTTGAGGCAATTTTTTTTCCTGACAAATCCAAATTTACATAATTCTTGGAGAGGGGATACATGTGGGTTTGGCGACTACCCTCACAGGAGCTTTTGTTAAACAGTTCGCAACTCGTGATAAAATACAGCTGTATTTCTGTTATGGTGTGGGGTGTAATTTGGGCTGCTGGACGATCACAGTTGATCGTAAGTGTACTACTCGATACATCAAGGACAGGAAATGGGTTTTAGGAATTAGGTACACGCTTAAAAGGAGCAGTTGGGTGGTAGGTATAAAAAAGCAAATAGAAATAATAGGAGGTTCTTATTTTATATTCTAACTTGTCAGTATCGGTAGTTTGAGTTCCTAATTCATAAGAAACTTTAGACTTTGTATTTGGACATCACAAACATATAATTTGAACCAATGCTGCATTCAATACACCACGTGACAAATAAAATCGATATTTAGGTGTGTTCTTTTAGTATTTATTTTTAAATTAAGAAATTAACTAATATATGATAATAAAATTTGAATTATAATCTACAATTTGATACCAAACTTATTGACATAAATTCATAAAATAGTAGTTCAATAAAATTTTGAATGCAAGTCAACAGACGTGATGACATGACCTTTGACCCGTGACGATAGGGTTAACAAACATCTTCAGTTGTACTAAACTTTACCAATGGGGGAAAAAATGCAAACTGAGAACTAGGTACACAGCGTGTACATGCGTGTATCCCCATTTCCATCACTGGATAGATCACATTCACGGCGTGTACCCCATTTCCATCACTGGATAGACCACATTCACGGCGTGTACCCCATTTTCATCACTGGATAGACCACATTCACGGCGTGTACCCCATTTCCACCACTGGATAGACCACATTCACGGCGTGTACCCCATTTCCATCACTGGATAGACCACATTCACGGCGTGTACCGCATTTCCATCACTGGATAGACCACATTCTCGAGAAAGGCCTACTACCTGTCTACGCCAATGACCAATTTTCCAGGCAAGGCAATGTCATAGTGCAATATAAGAGCTTCTGCTAATTCAGTCCAAGTCACAAAAGGATGGCTTGATAGTTAGAGAATTACCACTCTTCCGAGGCCAGACCAGGCCAATCGCATGATACGATACCCATGTAGCACGTGTAGTAAATACTTGATTGTTACTCAAACAAGCAGCTTCTAAGTGGAACCAAGGTCGCTGCCAACGGCGGAGTGGAATTCCACAGGCACAGGTTTCAAATCTAGCAAATGTTACATGTAACAGTGTTTCTACCTTAAACGATGCAAAATTCAAATCCACTAAATACTAATGGTAATATTATATACTTTATTTCACGGCTGTTTATTTGATAAAATAGCATGCTTTCTAGAGCGAGTGTGTATTTTCTTACTGATAGTCTGTGTATATTGTGAATCGTTACACCATTGCATTAATATTATTTCAATTATTGCTGGCAAGATATATTGTGTACTAGCTAGTTAGCTTCAGACAAGAAAGTTCATAGCACTTAACGTCTCACCTGTGACCTTGTCTCTGATGAGCTTGCATGATTCCACTTCTCCAATACTGGAGAATAAGCTCCTTATCTCCTCCTGGGTCATGGTCTGAGGCAGGTAGTTAACGATCAAATTTGTGTTGCAATCATCAACCATGTTCACTGTCTGGACCGAATTGTGAATGGTCCCGTTCTGTTGTGACACCACCGTGGTTGCGTCCATCGCATACACTGGTATAACTGAATAAACAATAATACATTAACATTAGAAAACAAATCGACGATTCTTTTATGAAAACCTTGATCGATTTTGTGGCACAAGCAGGTTTTTTGTTTTACACAAATATACACATACACGTCTGTCTTACTAAAAGGGCAAAAAGAGAAAGAGATTAAAAATATTCTGAGCTTTTTCATTTTTTATTTTACTTTGAGTGGTTGCAGTATCTTATAATCAACAATTTTAGGGTATACTATTGGCGATATATTAAATCAAATTGTTCATTTTTCGCATATATTGTTATTACAATAATCTTAACTAATTTTCTGCAAACCACGCTTGCATTCACTGCTTCGTTTAATAGAAATTTCCCCCCTTGGTTTCAGAAAATGGCAGACGTTTTTGGCAAAATTTGAAAAAATTATAGTTATCATAGGTTATTTGTACTATAGAGTAACCTTCGTTTATCGATAATATAATTTAATCCTCAAATTATCATTTTTATATAATATATAAGACAGGTCGATTCCTTTATTTTTTACCAAATTGTTCTTTATATATAAAGATTGATAACATACAAACATACTATTCGCAACTAGTGAGGTTCAGCTCATTAGGTGTGATGGGTGCAATGAGTGGGCTTTATTTGGGAACTTGGGACTGGTATGCACTTTTAAGGAAACTAGTAGTGAAGATGTGCAACTTGTATGCAGAGTTTGTAGGTTAGAGGAGAAGTTGGAGGCTATCCTAATTAAAGTAGAGGCAATAGAAAAAGAAAAGTGTAAGCTGTGGGAAACGGCAGCAGGATTTTAAGAGGAGCTTTAGCTTTTACATGCCAGGGATACATCAGCTAACAATGATTTTCAGGAAGTAAGAAAAAGTACTATTAGGGCTAAATATAGTGGATTTAATTGCAATTAGCCTATTCTATTGGGCAACAGATTTCAGCTCTTGGCTTGAGCAGACGAGGAACTAATGAAGGGAAGAAAACAAATGAGATAGAGAAGGATGTAGATGATAAACTTCAGAAGGTTATAGTTATAGGTGATTCCTTGACAAGGCATGCGGATAGGATAGTGTGGGGTAAATAGGAAGAAAAGAATTAGATTATGCTACCCAGAAGCACAGGTGGAGGATATAACTGACAGAGTAAGAGATATAATAAAGGGGACTAGAAATGATGAAGTTTTTGTTTTATATATATGATGTAGGGAATGGTAGATCAGAGGAGATAATTAATAAATACAAGGGGTTGATAAAAGCATTTAAAGAAAAAGGCCATAACTTAATTGTGTCAGGGATATTGCCGAGAATTAATTGTGGGGATGGAATTATAAGTAGGTCACTAGGGCTAAATGCTAGGCTTAGGTAAATATGTAAGGATGAGCAGATTGGCTGGTTGGACTTGTGGGATCAGTTCAATGAGAGAAGGGAGCTTTTTGGAATGGATGGTTTATATTTTATATAGAGTAGGGGAGATTTGTTTGCAATGGCTATTAACTCGACTGTTAGGAAAGTTTAAAACTAGGAATAGAAAGTGGTTAGGGTCAGGAGAAATTAAATGTAAAAAAAAGATGTAAAGAAAAGTTTAACACGGGAAATGAGTATAGAAATAGTTCTAAGGATAGACTTAATTGTTGCTATTGTAATGCTAGAATTATAAAAAATAAAATAGATGACTTTAGAGCACTGGTAGGAATGTAGAATTGTGATATAATTGAATTAACTGAAACATGGTTAAATGTAAATGATTTTGATGACAGACGTTTCTTTGAAATACGGACTATAGGTTATTTAACAGGGTACTAAAGAAAGGAGATGGAGTGGCCTTATATGTAAAATATGAGTTACATCCTGTTGAAGTTGAAGTTATCAAAGATAATAGCAAGGAGCTTGAATCCATTTCGGTTTCTATCAGGTTTTTGGTGGGAATTTGTTACAGACCACCAGATGAAACTTATGAAATTGAGAAACTTTACAGTGAGATTAAGATTTCAGATCAAGATTTCATTACGGGGGATTTTAATTTCAGGCATACAGATTTAGAAATTCAAATAATGGAAACTGTTCAAGATGGTTTTCTTAACCAATGGATCAAGAAACCGACTAGAAAAAATGTTATTTTAGATTTATTGTTAATTTCTGATATAGAAATGGTTGAGAGGATGGTAATTAGGGAACATCTGGGTTCTATATTAGGTTTGATGCTTTGCTGCATATGGAGAACAGGAATAATGATATTTTGGTTACAAATTTCAAAAAAGTAAATTTTGAAGAATTATCTGTTGTTAATTGAGTTATCTGGAGACAATAATCAAATGTTGAAAAATTTTAAAGATAAATTTATAAATATTCAAGATAAACATATTTCTCATAGAAAGAAACGGGTGGCTGCAAGTACAAACCAGGATGGCTCACAATGTGTGTAAGAGATAAAATTAAAGAAAAATATTACAAATTTAAGAAATTTAAATTGATTGGTATGACGGGAAACTTAGAAGATTGTGAAAGACCAAGAAAGTTGGTGAAACAGGAAATTAGAACACCAAAAAGGATTAAAAAAGGTTGGCGGAAAATGTAAAAATTAACAGTAAAGATTTCTTTAAATACATTAAGGGTAAACGAAATGTTAGGATGCGGAGGGAAGGGGTAGGACCCTTGAGGGATGATAAAGAAAGGCTTGCATCTGATGGTTATGAGATGGCTGGGTTATTAAATTCTGCTTTTTTCAGTTTTTTTTAACAGTTGATAGATGGAAACAAGGTAGATGAGAATATTGCATTAATTCTGAGCTTGTTTAAAAATTGGTTAGTTTAAAGAATGATAAGGCTTCTGGGCCAGACAATATTTCCCCCAGGATTTTGAAGGATGTTAAGGATTGGATATGTGAGTCACTTGCTACTTTCTTTTTATAAATTCTTGAATAGTGGGCAGGTACCAGAGAATTGGAAGTTAGCTAATGTAACTCCTCTCTTCAAGGGAGGTGATAAAAAATTGTCCCAGTAATTATAGACCAATTAGTCTTACAGTTTTGGTAAAAGTTTTGGAAAGTCTGATAAAAGTTAGTTTACAAAGTCATTTAACAAATTTAGAATTTCATTGAATAGTCAATATGGTTCCATTAAGGGAAAATCTTGCCTTACAAATCTTTTGACATTTTTTGCAAAGGTCACTATTTATGTAGATGAAGGTAAGGGCGTAGATTTGGGGTATCTAGATTTTCAGAAAGCATTTGACAAGATACCACATAAAAGGGTTTAAAAATTATCTCTGTAGGTGTGTAGAATAAGTTAACTGATTGGATAGAAGAGTGGCTGGATGGAAGAAAGCAGAGGGTTGTTATAAATGGAGTTCAGTCATACTGGATTAATGTCACAAGTTGGGTACTTCAAGACTCAGTTTTAGGACCTTTGCTCCTTTTGATTTACATCAATGACATAAATGTAGGAATGGTCAACACATTACTTAAAGTTTCTGATAATATTAAGGTCTTGGGTGTTGTTAGCAGTGAAGGAGATGCTGCTAATTTACAAAAGGATTTAGATCATTTAGTGAGTTGGGCAAATAAGTTGTAAATGGGTTTTAGTTATAATAAATACGCCCTATCACTAGCAACAGCACACTGCTTAGATGGCTTAAGAGACTAATCAACCATTACATTAAGATCCCGTTCTTTCATGACACTATTAAGGTTATTCCCATTCAAATTATACTTATAATTCAAATTATGAATACCCACATGTATTATCTTCCATTTATTATAACTAAAACCCATTTACAACTTATTTGCCCAACTCACTAAATTATCTTGTATTTATTATAACTAAAACCCATTTAAAACTTATTTGCCCAACTCACTAAATTATCTTAAATAGAATTTTAGGTTGTATCTACAGAAATATTGAATACAAGTCTAAAATGTTTATAACTACATTGTATGGGTCACTGGTTAAGCCACATTTGGAGTATTATGTTCAGTCTTGGGTTCTTTACCTTAAGAAGGACATTGAATTGTTGGAAAGGGTTCAGAGAAGGGTTACTAGAATGGTGCCTGGGATGGAGGAGTAGACGTGCGAGGAGAGATTAAGATCTTTGAAATTGTTTCTCTTGAAAAAACGAAGAGTTAGAGGGGATCTGACTGAGGTGTTTAAGATTGTTAAAGGAATTGATAGTGTTGATGCATAATCTTTTTTTTATGATTAATAGTTAGAATGGAGGACTAAGGGACAAATATAAATTTTGGTAGGGTAGAAGTCAACTTCAGCTAAGACAGTTTTATTTTTCTAACAGGCTGATTGGCCTTTGGAACGGGTTGCCTTATGATGTTATGGAGGCAGCAGATTTAAGTGAGTTTAAGAGAAAGTTTGATAACTATATGAATGATAAGGACTGGTTTTATTAATTTTATTTAATAGTTTTAGTTTAGTTTAGAGGATGGGACAGCCAAGATAAAACAACAAGTCTCTTGTTGTCCCTAAACATTATGTTATGTTATACTGCATCAAGCAGTGTACTGTATGCTCTTTCCTGTTATAACAATCTGCGTAAAAAACTGAACAAATAATTTGGGTAAAATCTCTAATTTTATAAATAAAGTACATATGGGACACACTAGAAGTTACTGAGATTAAGGGCAATATTTTTGTTTAATTTGTATGGCATGGGTATGATGTATTAGGGATCATGTAACCAACAAAGTCATGGCTGCAAGGTAGCTAATCTTATCTATTACAATATTTTCAGTTTCGGTCTGTCCTGAAAATGCGCGCGCGCACATCACTATCGAAATACGTATGCGCGCACACTTCATTTTAACAGATGTACACAAAAACCTGACTTTAATATACTTTAGTAGACATTTGGTACAATAATGTGCTGAAAACTTAAAGTTTTAAAAAAGGTTTAACGTTAGGTCATAGAATAACATTATAAGTTGATTTATTGATTGTATTAAGTACTGTAAATTTAGCCTTAACTAAACTAAAGCAAAAAATGAAAACAAATCACATTGTTAATTTATCTCTTTATCAAATATATTCTGTACCTAATAAAGGCTTAACTAATATTTGGCTTAAGACAAATGGACTTACAGATTTTGGTGTCTGCGATTAGAATTATTTTGTATTATTCTAGAAATCCTGTATTTAAAGAAGTACTGTCGCAATAAAGATACTAAATAGACCGCATATGTTTTGCGAGTCTTTGCTAGCATAATACAATTTAAATTTTCTGTAGATAGAAAATGTAAATGAAAAATAAGGTGCCAGAATAAACTTGCAAATTTTAGATTTTGGACAATTCTGTCTCAAAGTAGCGCTTTCGCAGCCTAAAAGCTGCTCTTCAGCCAATGATACGTTTAATTTTCTTTCATGTATATTTCCTAACAAGTCTTGGCACCCGTTGATGTTAATTTACATATTATGGGAATATATAGTCTGTAATTATATTAGAAAAAAAACATCTATTGTTTTTAGCCGCGGATGAGCTGCTCATACAACTGTTCTGAGTTTGTATTTGTTTTATTTTTCAAGTATAAACTTTTAGTTCATAGTTCCGTCATCTCTTGACCGATTTGAGATCTAATTACAGTTTTAGACTCAGGGGGTCAAACCCTTTCGATTGAGTTGATCACGCCCAAGGTACCTTAGAGTAATTTACTCTAATCGTGTCTAAAATAATTTCAATTTGAAGGTAGGCTGGTAGAAATCCTGATGAGTAATAAAATCGAATCGGGTATATGCGCACCCCACGTTTGGGTATTGCTGGCACACAAAAATATAGCTAATAAAAAGAAAAAAGGTCTCATAGATTAATTTACTCTAATCCTACCTAAAAGAATTTCAAGTGACGCGGCTATTGAGAATTCCCTCTTGTTAATTTATATATATATACAAACCTTCATTATTATAACTCAGCTGATATCGTTTTGAAGTTCTTGTCGTTGAGTGCGTTTTGTGTTTCTGTATATCTCAAAACTGCAAATTATATATGTTTTACATATATATTCATTATAACACACCAAATTGTTTTTAGGTAAGTAGATTTTTTTTGCGTAACCTCAATATCCTCTTAACTTATTTCTCGTTATGGTTTCTTAAGGTTTTGTTTGTTAAATTTCGCGAAAGTTACACGAGGACTATCTGCGCTAGCCGTCCCTAATTATGAATTGATAGACTAGTCACTAGAGAGAAAGCACGTAATCACTAGCACCTATAGCCAACTCTTTTGCTGCTATAATTGAATAGGGGAATTTGACTGTCACTCCTATAACGTACCCACGGTCCAAAGTGCGAACCATAGACCCTCGGATCCACAGTTTGAAACGCTAATCATTAGGCCATGTCCGGCCCATTTCATAAAGAATATTAACGTGGTATTTTGCTTAAGTAGCTAAGTTTCATTTTTAAAATGAACCTTTTAGTGACATGTATTACCAAGAACTTTTATCATAGGGCTAAATTTACGACGCAACTTACATGACATCAGAAAAATTGTAGTTGTCATTTTACAAAAGACATAAAAACAGTCAAATTCTGGAAAGAAATTTCTGTCACCCATACCTTACAGGAAACGCTTTCCTAATCAACGGTCACTTACCCTAGACAACTCGTAAGAAAAAGAAAAGGGTTCTCACTTGCGATTTAAATCACTCAATACATCGTTTCCAAACGGCAGTGAAGGCTTCAATTGATCAACCTTGAGACATTTTTTAGACCTGCACTTACTAAAGTGCTGCAATAAATTGTGCAAAAAAAAAAAATCGTGACATTTGGGAGAAAAAAAGAAATATTTTCGTACTTTGTTTTAAGAAATATGTCAAATTAGTTGATTTCTAAACTTCTTATGGTTATTGTTTGTACACGTTGTTTGAGAGTTCTAACTACTTGGAATGTTTGTATTAAATATTAACACTTCCCTCAGGAGGCAATGGGTGTCTTTACATTACAATTTGTTGAATATTAAAATTAAGTTCAATCCGGAAACTCCTAAAGAGGGTGGTTTTGCACGTATCTTTTCGAGACAACTTCGAAACAAGTTTTCGTTTGTTAATTGATAAATTTTTAAGTGGAATACAGCCTCCTCATTTCTCCATACTAGTTAGTACTAAGGTCTACCCGCTGGGAGTAAATTCAGTATATATTAATAAAACCACATTCTCAATATCATTAATTAAGCAACTGCCAACCTTTTATGTTTCTGCTATCGCCTGTTTATGTTTAGCTTTCAATTGAAATACGAGCGATTTCACCTGCGATTCGGTAAGGAAGGTCGAAGCATCACGATAGTCATCAGTAGGATGAGCAGACAGAAATACTTTGAAAGCAGCTACAGGCGTAACATTGAAATCGGCTTGCTGCACAATATTTGCCAAAGTGGTTCTAAACGGTACCTGAATACCTCTGCGTGTCATTTGAAGACTTCCATGCTTTTTGTGCTTGTGATGCGCTGACGGATTTCAGTCATCTAACCAGTTCAAGCCACATTTCGCAGCCCCAACGTTAAAAGAGTGCGGCGGGAAATGCCTTTTTTTTAGCCAATAAAAATGTCCAAAAATTTCAGTTCAAATTAATAAAAACCGGATTGGGTATTTTTTTCTAACAAAGATGTCTCCCACTGGCTCGTGAGAGGCCTGTTAAATTTCTTGCTTGTTTGTT
>NW_013665748.1:562960-572221 GCF_000517525.1 Limulus polyphemus
TAAAAAGGAATAAAAGGTCTCATAGATCAATTTACTCTAATCCCGCCTAAAATAATTTAATGTGCCGCGGCTATTGAGGGTTCCCTCTTGTTTTCTTATATATTCACTAAGCTTTTCTGTGTTTGATAGATTACCCTTATGCAGAAGATTGAGAGACCTAATGGAAGTGGTTTACATTTTAACCACTAATGTATCTTTTGAAAAAAAAAGATAAAAAGTTGTTAGCACATTAAAAACTCGTCAAGGGAACTTATCCACAAAAGTTTCCGTGAAAAAGTTACACCTACAGGATTTTAATGAGTAAACCTAAAGCGGTTATATTTCGCCCAAAAGGTACTACCCCCTAAGATTGTTGCGTAAATCTGAAATGTTCCACTTATACTCAACGAATTTTAAGTAGGATAGTAACAATCATTGATGTCCCCTGGTGGTCAGCGGTAAGTTTACAAACTTATGACGTTACAATCCGGGATTCTTCGATTCCCCAAGGTGGACACAGAAGATAACCCATTATGGTTTTGCTCTTAAACAAACAAACAATCATTGACTAAACTTCTGAACATTGTTCGAGCATTTTTGTTTACAAACAGCCATTATGTTTATCATTACACGACGAAATAGAGGGTGGAAAAACAAAACAAAAAAACTTGGCATTTTTGCACTAACAGTATCCGCAAGAGTATTTTTGTGCATTTGGCAGTTTAAGTATTTATAAACGTGTTATTTCGTGGCGAATTAATCTTTCTGATGAAATTCCGAAAAACATGAATGACGTTTTATGGATCTACAGCATAATGACAGGATGTAACGAGGGATGAAGAGGAATATAAAGTATATTATTTTCTTCAACTTATTTTTCTATAGACGATTCAAGTTTCTTAAAGGTACTTTAAACATACTCTTTTTGATCCCATAACGTGAAAAGTTATTTTATTCAATAGTTTGATACGGAAAAATTGTTTGAGTAAAAGTCTAATTTTTAGCCGCGGCACAACGGCTCATAGAACGACTCTGAGATTTTTTTTTTTTCAAGTACAAACTTTTAGCTCGTAGCTCCTTCATTTCCTGACCGATTCGAGATTTAATTACAGTTTTGGACTCGGGAGTTCAAACCCTTTCGATTGATGTATTTGATCA
This sequence comes from Limulus polyphemus, assembly GCF_000517525.1. Classification (NCBI taxonomy): domain Eukaryota; kingdom Metazoa; phylum Arthropoda; class Merostomata; order Xiphosura; family Limulidae; genus Limulus; species Limulus polyphemus. The sequence continues at coordinate 564,098 of NW_013665748.1, forward strand.
CGCCCAAGGTCTCGTAAGTTAATTTACTCTAATCCTGCCTAAAAGAATTTCAATTTGAGGGTAGGCTGGTAGGGATCCCGATGAGTAAAAAAATTGAACCAGGTATACGCGCGCCCCACGCTTTGTGTTGGTGGCGCACAAAAATATAGCTAATAAAAAGGAAAAATAGGTCTCATAGGCAGGATTAGAGTAAATTAACCTAAAATAATTTCAAGTGCCGCGGTTATTGAGGATTTCCTCTTGTTTTCTCAGAGAAGTTCACAAGGATGACACTATCCTCATGCGATCTCACCGATTGTAAGCTGGGACTACATATTAAACGAAGTGTTTACACCCGAGCAGCAATGTTTCAAAAACAACAACCCATTATATCATTGTAATGTGTTTTTAAAATGTTTAAAATTCAATATCAAGAGTTTTCGATTTGAATAGTTTAAACTTAATTATTAAAAACTTAAGAACGAGTTGTTGTCTTCTACCGATGGCAAAAACACCATCACAAATAGTGGAAGAAATACTATAAGGATATAGCAAGACTTCTAATTGAAGACAATAAAAATTAAAGACTAAGAAATCGAGCCCGAAATTTGCAGAACCTGTTTACCACTACTGAAAATAACGTACATCAGCTGATGTAATCGACTCTTTCTCTATCACAGGATACACTATATAATTTTTAGTTAAGCCTGCGAGTTTTGACTTTTGTACCACCATGAAAAAGAGTATTTCTTTTCAAAAAATTTCCAGAGTTTACCTGTTTCAGATAAGTAATGAATATTAAAATATTGTTTTTAGTTGCTGTCTTGTATCTAAGAATACGCAGGTTAGTCCGGTAAATAGCACTCTCACTTTCTGTTCCAAATGTCTCGGATTCTAATCTCCAGTATCTTGTTATTCTCGTTCAAACACGCGAGAAATAAACTTTAAGGTTCTTTGTTATTTTATCTTCCTTTTTGGATCCACAGACATTTGAAAAAGTAGCATCACATCTCGCACCTTGGACCCTTCGATCCGAGACGCTACTACTTGGCTAAACTCGCTTTCTTAAGATGTTACTAATACATTTCTACGTTTAAATCTACTTCAAGAACAAATAATTAAGTACTTGTGTGTTCAGAGAAACTGAAAGCTACGACTATGTAAAAAATAATAATAACCACTTTTCAAATCACCAAGCCTACAAATAGTAATTGTAGTACAATATCAAGATATATTTCGACAGTATAGTACATTATTCTATCAGCTTTTATCCTACATTCAAACAAAACATTCATTTATTATAGAAATTAGTTAAATGAGAGTTAGGGAAACCAATACGTGAATGATACTTGTTGGAATGCTCCTAGCCTAGCTTTTTAAAACTTACGAGTTGTATTCTGAATACAGTAAGGTTTTGTCGTAGTTTCATTGCCAATTAAAGTTTCAAATCTATAACATCAACTTTCCTTTCATATTATTCAAAATACTTTAGAATTAGATTTTTTCTTTCACGCACCTTTCTTTCTTTTATAGTTTTAAAATATTTGTAGACTTTCTCCTTAGAGTTGTTTGGTCTAGTAGTTTAGTGGTAATTATGTATTTAAAGTTCTGACTCTTCTAAAAACTATACTTTATAGAAAATCGTAATCCAAGAATATTCTCATTTATAGAAGTTTCATTTTGTTCTTGTATCAAACTCAAGGTATTTTATTTTTGAAACGCATAGAATTAGTTATTCAATGAAAATAGCTCCCTCTATCACGTATTGGATATCAAGAACGCACAAAATGAATCGAAATGTAGGATGATCTTTCATTCAAAATCATCCGATTATTAGGCTTGAGTTTGATTCAAGCTTTAGCATCCTATTTTTTTAATATCGTAACGATTTACTTAGACTTTACTCAACTTCTGAATAACTTTTTTCCTATTATTATTTTGGTTTTTAAAGGCATCAAGCCTGGTTCTTTTACTAATTATTACGTTAAGTCTCTTTGGTTCGGCCACATACTTAAAGTAACGTAGGTTCTCGTTTCTGAACGTTACTTGCAACTTATCCTAACCAACTACAAAGTTTGAACAACTAAGTGTTTATTAAAATTTCACATTTAAATGGTCGCAGTGTCAATATAAACGTCAAATTAACCGTGTCAGTGCTGTTAAAAAATGCAACATCCAGCTGGTTACTAAATTCGATTATTTATGAAATTATTAAAAATACACATTACTTTTTAACTAATCTTAATTCACGTACATTTCTATAGAATATTGATAGGTGTAGGTAAGAGGAACTCAGATTTCTTTTTTTACATCTAATTCTGTAAAATAAACTGAAATTTACTAGTACACATATTAAGTCTGGACTTTATGAAAAGAAAAAAATTAGCAAGATTCTGAACAAAATATTGTGCATCAAAACATTTGTCCTAGATCTTCTCTTCTTGTTTCACACAAGGATGGTTATTTTTCCTAGCCTCTGGAACAACAACAACCTTGTTCTGCTTAACCAGCCAACTGGAAAACAAGTTTATGGGGGTTTTGAGTCCTTTTTTTACTCGCTATATAGTAAGAATGTTATTTTATTTTTATACGAGGTCTAAATGTATTGCTTTGATTAACTGACCCAAGCTGTGCTGATTAGCCTTGAATAGGCGAAAATGCAGTTCACAAAAATAATATGGCGAATCAGAGAATGAATTAGGCGTCTACGTCACAGATTATATTTTCAATTTCACTTTTGGTGAAAATAAAAGAATATAATTATTAAACCCTTCCTTACTAACAGAATATAATGGACATTTGGTTTTTGGCTGCGTGATATCAGGCCATGTTTGTATCATAGACTATATCACCTACAGATCTTAGTTGATATTAGATACAAAAACTTCAAAGTATTCTATACATTCATTGGTAATAGAAAATACATTACAAATTACATGTAAAAATGGCCTTAGATGCGTAGCCTTTAGATTTCTTGCTAATCTACAACATCTATGCCATTATATTAGTCAGTCATACTTTGAGAATCCACACATGAGTGTAAGACTACCTGCCCAATTGACAATTTGAGTAATAGAGCTGTTTGTACTAAGGTCAATCTGATTATTTCTGATATTTTGGACTAATTATAAAAAGTGTAGTCTTTAAAGGGAAGAAAAGAAAATTCCAGAAAATTATAGCAGGAGTGAAAAATTATGTAATACATCTAATGTTTAGCTGCCTGAACAAAGGATAAAAAGGAGGTTATATCAATTTAGTCTGCTCTTAGATTTTGAAGCTAAATGTCCCTTGGAACCACAGGCCAATCCAAAAAGGTAATTTTGTTTCTAATAGTTTGGATCGCAGTCAGAATGAACTTGATACGGACATCTCTGTCATCCCAAATGTCAATTACTTTTTGGGGGGGTCGGCCTTTAGTTTAAAAACCCGAAACCTACTATACTGTAGGTCGACTTAACAGGACAATCAACGTATTCCCATCATACAGAACCTCACAAAGCAGAGTTTAGCACTTTGTGCTGTGAATAGGATTCGATTTCTTGGAAGATAAAGAGAGAACATATTTGACGAAGGTGTACTTACCACTAGCCAGAACAAAACAACACTGTCAAACAGACAGGTTGATACCCTAACCAGGACGTGGTCGACCACTGGTTTACGTGCAGTTTCATCCAAGTAAAGAAGCGAACCAGTAATGACAGAGACAGCCAGTGAGATAGTGTCTTCATTGATATACTAATACATGGAACCGAGATTGAACTCCACATCCAGTCAAATACCAGTGCTGCAGCTAACAGTAAAGAATGTGTTTGTTACTGTTGGTTTCATTAATTTGCTCTTACCAGTGAGCCAAACCTAAAAAGCTGCTCACTACCTTACAAGTGGGGTGGCAAGTTGAAGCAGATAATCCCACTGTTCTTTATATGTACAGTGTAGGACCTAATTTAGTCCATAAGAAAACTTCAACTAGTGGTTGCACAAGACGCTTGATTCGCTGAATAGGCAACAATGTTTCCTGCTAATAATGAAATCCAGGTTTGTTTCATTGATTCCATCATGGCAAAACTAAGAAACATTATGATCCAATAGTAAATTAAGCCACTCATGAGTCTAAGTTCAAGGCTCACCAGTTCAGACCCAACAAAATATTTGGCTATTAATACAGATAAGTTAAGTCACTTACATAAGAAGGCATACCCTAGTATGGCTGCAGTGGACTTCAAGGACATTCTTGTGAACTACTTTAAAAAGAATTATCCAGGTGAGAGCATAAGGCATTACACGGTGTCATGAATATTGTAATGTCAAAAGGTTCAAGATGGTCACCAGAACTATTACTGTACTGGCTTGCTGCAAACAACTTTGACCATAACATTCATAGCAGTGAGGGTTCAAAATAGAACAAAAGTGTTACCATGCAAAAGTGGCCAACTTTACCAGGCTGGGATCAACTTAGTAGACAGAGATACATAAAGCACATTATTCCTATTAGAAAATGCTATTGTTTTAAGAGCATTGGACCAGTGCTTCAACCAAGAAACACTTGATTCTCTGCTTAGACTGTGAACTTGCTTAACACTGAAAGGTAAACAGCATTAACATTTCTCATAAAGTAAGAGTATTCAGGAGAAAGAAGGACATAAACAGGTGATGAAAGCTACAACTTCTGCAAGGATAAACTAGCATCTCCCAGCTTGGGTTCGCCAACAACATAGGCAGGCACAGTAATCAGTCTTCTCATAATTGTGGTGGTCAGCTTGACATTACTTGTCACCTGGTAGTGCATGAGCATAGGTGCAAGGTGGAGCTCCTAGTATATACAAGGGCTCTGCTTCATTTCAAGGAGACCACTCTAGCCACTAAATACTGAATTCGTTCTTGTCAGTGGATAATCGTGTGAGCAGAGAGGATAAACTATATTACTTTTTATTAGTGCTTTCTCTAAAAGCAAAACCTTTCATTTCCAATCTTTGCTTGAACGTTAACATTTTAGGAATAGGTTTGCTGTAAAGTTATATGCTAAAATAGTTATATAGGTCAGGTGAATGAACATCTAAAACCTTTACATTTCATTCTTATTTTTGAAAACTGTATGAAGAACTTGTCTAGATAAAGCACCAAACAATACTCCATTTACCTTTCTTGTCATTCTACAATACGTACATGGTCATTGTTCTGGCCTCAGAGGTCAGCAAATTACAATGTTGCCAATTCTTCCTGAGATCAGCATAGGTGTTATATTTATCGTGAGTGTATAGTAAATTAGAATTACCTCAATAAAAATGGTGCAGCGTTGTGGCAACTAGCTTATGAGAATTAGTCCACGAGTATGAACTGAGTAGCTTTTATTTTAGCTGCCCTCCAGGAAATTTAGGATGATGTCCAATCTGGTTGCTAGGAATCTGTGAATAAGAAAAGTACTATTTGATATTGGTGAATGGATCTGCCAGTCATGAAGTACATTATGCTTCTTAGAATATAAAGATTTTAACACCAAGGACAAGTTACTTTTATGCTGTGCTGAGACGTGAGCTCCTCTAACAGGTTAAGATGATGTGCTGATCCAATTTTTTCTACTGCTTAATCTCTTCTATTTAACTTACTAAAACTCCAAATGAGATGTCCTGTGCCCATGCATATGAATAAGTTGCAAATAGTATCAATATCTATCAATGTTGCTGGCATTAGAGTAACCACTGGTTGAAGCACTGGTCCAATGCTCTTAGAAATATAGCATTGTTCTAATAGGAATAATATGCTCTATGTATCTCTGTCTACTTTGTTGATCCCAGCCTGGTAAAGTTGGCCACCTTTGCATGGTAACACTCTTGTTCTATTTTGAGCCCTTACAGCTAAGAGTGAAAAAATAACATTGTCTTATTTGAGATATGGCTTAGTAGTTTAGTCAATGCTGCAAGGTCTAGGTATACCTTTGGAAGAACCACTATTTAAGAAAACCTAGAAGGCAGTTTTTAACTTTACAGTCTGAAAAACACTTCCAGTCTAGTAGAAAGAACAGGAAGAAAACACACCACAAAGTTACCAATATCACTGAAAACTAAATTCGCAAGAGAAGTGGACTGCCCCCTGTCACCTGCTAGCGTCATCACTTCTAAGGCCAGGCTGCCGAAAGGAAAGAAAGTCTGGACATCTCTACTATTAGAAGATTAATGCCAGAAGAAATGGGGACAAGAGAGGCAATCAAGAGAAGACCTGTATGAAAGAAGAATTGGTCCAGATTTGGAAAAATCTCCAGAAGGCAAACATCACAAGAGGAATTCTGATCCACTACAGCTCTGGAGGACCTGTTATTTAACATCAAATGACAGCAGGTGTTGACATACATATTTATAAGTACATGATGCAAAAATATCAAAAATAAAGTTGTGTATTTTCATGTATGTACTTTGATATAAAAGTTCGTTATTTCCCCAATTTGGGTTCATCTTTAATGAACTAGATAATTAGTTCATGACTATTAAGGATATGTCTATTTTAAAAGTTTAGTATTAAGGATTTGAGTGAAGAAATTGTTTAACAATTTCCTAATACTTTACAGCATGGTGCAAACGTCGTACAAGCCTATGATATTTCAAAATTCTGTTCGTATTATTTTATAACTTATGTTTTTGTTTCATTATCTCTTGTTGCGATACTTGATTAGGATATAATTAACCTTGCAATGGTTGGGAAACAATTGACCTTACAAGCGTGTTGAAATAATCTTGTCTTGATGAGATTCTATGCACTCATTATCATGGGGGTGGGAAGACAAATATTGTACTTGTCACATGTCCAAATAACATAGAAGATTTGAAGAAAAGAACCACACGAACCTGGACAACTTTATCACCACAGATACTACAAAACGTGAGCTACATTTTGAGTGAAAAAATAACATATTTGAACAGCTGTAATAAGAGAAGTTAGAAAATCCCAGAGATTAGTGTATTTTGCATCATTCCACATTTAGGGCACTGTTAAATTACATTTCAGAGAATATGGTACTTTAAAGATTAGAAGTAAAAAAAAACATTTTCAAAATAGGAAGTAAATGTACGGGCGGATATTAAAAATCCTGTAAAAACAATGTAAACAAGATAGTAAGAATGGGATTTGCATCATCCCTACATAATAGCACAAGCACACAGTGTAGTACAATGTTAATAAAAATCCTGTAAAAACAATGTAAACAAGATAGTAAGAATGGGATTTGCATCATCCCTACATAATAGCACAAGCACACAGTCAAGTACAATGTTAATAAAAATCCTGTAAAAACAATGTAAACAAGATAGTAAGAATGGGATTTGCATCATCCCTACATAATAGCACAAGCACACAGTGTAGTACAATGTTAATAAAAATCCTGTAAAAACAATGTAAACAAGATAGTACGAATGGGATTTGCATCATCCCTACATAATAGCACAAGCACACAGTGTAGTACAATGTTAATAATACACAAAAATAGGATAACTTAAACTTAGTTGTGATTGAATAGTTATCTATATATTGCTATATGTTAATTCTTGCTTGTGCTATTATGTAGAGATGATGCAAATGCCATCCCTACTATCTTGTTTACGTTGTTTTTGAAGGATTCATATGAGCCATCCCTTCATTTACTTCCTTATTTTGAAAAGTTTTTTTCTTTACTTGTTTGCTTGTTTTTTAATGCAGTGTTTCAATACACATAGGAAGGTTGTATTTATAACCAAGTTCTAAATACAATGAGGTTCCAACTCTAATATTTATTGTTTATCTATTAGTGGGTGGTAATTTCTGTTTTACCCTGTACTTAAGTTTTTGAAGGAACATCAAATTTCTGTCAGAAAGCTAACTTCAAGGGGTAATGATAACGTCGTTTATACTATAATTGTGATTTTTTGAAATTACTACTAGTTATTAATAATACTTATAAGAGTGGATACTCCGTTTGAAACTGTCACCTCAGTGAAATTGGTTGACACATTTGTTTAGGTTTTTGAGCTATCGTGTAATAAAAATGAAGCAAAAGAAAGAAGAACAAGAAATTCAAATTTTTTGCTATGATACTTACAGACATTCCTAGAACTTGTGACTCAGTCATTATATACAAATATTATTATAAAAGGACACACTGTACAGTACTGTAAAGTTCTG
>NW_013665748.1:572231-579684 GCF_000517525.1 Limulus polyphemus
GAAGATATATTTAAAATACCATTTCGATGAACAATCCAAGCCATCGCTACACAGACAGTGCTACCGCCTGCCTGATATATCATTTTACAATATCTTATTCAGTTTCCTGTTGTAAATCTACTTCACTTACTCTTTTTATTTGATGTGAACTACATGTTTCATGTTTACAATTAGTTAAGTCTAGTTTCTTTCTAAAGCCAAGATACCACTTTTTGCTTAGAATTTATTTTGACATATCTTAATCACTAATTTTAGATTTGTTTCATTATTATGCTAGTTTATTTATCTAGTCAGCTTATATAAACTTATTTTTTATAAATGTTATTGTAAAATGAGATGTTCTTGATCGTATGTTATGTAATGTATATATTATATTATACAAGTTATAAGAAGCGCCCTCACATATAAAGTAGAGATATCTGACAGACAAAGCCAAGCTAAAAGAAACAACTGAGCCAACCTTGGCCCATACCAAGCGAATGAGCACAATGGTAAAAGCTACGTGAGCCAAGTTTTTTCTAACTTCACTTGTGTGCCCGATATCTCCAGTTTATACGTCTGAGCTCTTCTTATAACTTGGCAGTTTTTCACACTGACGTTTTTGCTAAGGACATTTTTTCACACACACACACAGTAAATACAGTTCTACCTAATCTGTGCGTTCAGTGTCACTGGATTTGGCTAATGTTTTCCAAACTCTAGATTAGCCAATAATGAAATATATTTCGTTTGTAGCTGTTACTGCCCAATTTTCGGCTTTCTTTCTGAACAAAGCCACTTCATGCAGCTGGTGAGATAAATGTTTTTAAACACGTTTTTTGTTCATAAACTAAAGTGTAGCCTCATGGTTAAAGTCACGGCGTTGGAGGCTCGATTCTACCCTAAACACTGTTTTATATATTCGATTTTTGGCAGGCGCATGCTCCTTAAGAAAAAGAATAGACAATTTAATATGAACGATATAACCGTCACAGAAGAGGCATTCCCTGGTTTGTTTTGTTGCTGACAAATAAGCCAAATGTGGAAGTTTGGATGTCGTGTAATATAGATGGAGTTTGAAAAATAACTTCATTTGTTGAACAATACGTCAGAAAAAAAAGGTTCCTTACTTTGAACGTTGATTTATCTTAACATATGACAGATAAATCCCATATTGTTTCAAACTGTATATAAAAAGTGGAACATCACTTCTGGCTGATGTAGTTTAGGTAGGCCAATACCCTAGAAACAGCAAAACTATTCGTGCCCTATAGTGACTGGTTGTTCTCCAACTTTTTTTTTTTACATAACTTGGCTGTCGGAACTGCTGTTCCTCTCGATATTGTATATTATTGTTGATTGGGTTGTCTGTCCTAAGTTTCTTTTTTTTCTGAGTTAATTGTTTGTTTGTTTGAAGTTAAATACAAAGCTACACAAAGGGCTATCTGTGCTCTTCTCACCACGGGTATCGAAACCCGGTTCCTAGTGTAGTGAGTCCGCAGACATCCTGCTGTGCCACTGGAGGCTTATGAGTTAATGAAGCAAACACTTGACCACCTCAAGCAACCTGTCCACCCGTACAAGGGATAGTAGAACTGTCTGTATTTAGGTCGCTATGTGATTGGTGCAACTATTAGAGATGTAGCCACTTTAATGAATATAAACTCTACAGATTGATTTCAGACCAGCTCCAATTTTTAATCTGGCAACCAGCAGTATTGGTGCATTTCCTCAGGTTTCCTTTCTCCTCCGATTTTCTGTTGTTGACAATATCAGTTAATTCAAAATCCTCAGCCTTTATTTTTTGTAATTATTTTCATTTATTCCAACAAGTAGTTAATTATTATGGATCAATTATACTTGATTCGTCCTCAGCTGCTTTTAGTTCCACTGCTATACTAAGTCACCTATTGCTATACCAAGTCACCTACTGCTATACTAAATCACCTTTGTGAATCGTTGTGTTGGTGTTTTGTAAAATAAAAAAAAAGTTTAAGCTCCCCTTTCCTTCCGTACATAAGTACACCAATTTATGGCAAAGAAGCAAATAGTAACATCACTGCCATCATTTACGCTTGTGACACCATTCAGTCGGAGCAGTATAAGACAGATAAGTAAACGTATATTAATTTGCTTAATGATTTGAAAACAAAATCCAAAATTTCATATGACTTCCTTTTATGCCTTGTGCAACACTCCAAGTAATAAAGCCATGTTTACAAAGGGAAAATCAATATATTATTTCAAAGAAATAAACTATGCAACCACCTTGGCAACCAGACCGTTTCCTAAAAGGAGCCACTATGATCTAAACTTCGTACCGACTGGCTATGTTAATTTAATATATTTTTCTTCCTAGAGTAATGCCTTCTCTACAAAGTAATATGAAATAAATAAATATTAGAAATCTTTCAGAGTAAATAAAGGTAAAAATAAATCTAAATTTGTATTTCTTGATTCATGGAAAAAACATGAGACGAAATATCAAGCTAGTGAACACCATTAGACTTGTTTCTCTATACCAGAACAAGAATAAAAATATCTAGTTGTACTTTCACTAAAAATAGCATTATGATGAATTTAAAAAAAAATCGATGTTTTAAAGAAATTGTATAGTTATCGATCACGTGGAGACGGGTGGCTAAACTGAAAATTTCGTGACAGACTGACCACACCCTCGTATATTTACATGCGTCAGCAACCAACTCAGAACGATTACAAAACACACAGGGAAAACTCGTACCAGACAGTCTGCTCTAGAGGGCGTCAGTCGTAAGGTTTCCCAGCATGCACGAGAACTCGCGACACGATTAATTCAACCATTGGTTTTTCAAGATCTAGCTGACATATACATTAAAGGGATGATATGCAAGAGCTAACCTATAAGAAATGTCCTTCGTATAAAAACAAATATAAGTTATTACCCTTTAAAACAAATTACAGCCATTAACGATATCATAATGCGATCTTTAATACAATGATTTACGTTTTACTTTGTTTTTATTTTCCTTAAAAATTATTTTCTACGTTGAATTACGCTTGTTTGAGTTTTTGTAGGTAAAAACTGGTGCCGAACAACATTAGACGTTTCCGAATTTAACGATTTTCATATACTCATTAATCATTAACAGGCGTTATTATTATTATTATCATTATCACAATTTGCTTGTTAAAGAACTAATGGTAAATAGTGTATCTACATTATTACTTCTAAACCGATCACATCACAGTGCTAGTTTGTTAAAAATAAAGTATTGGGAAATGATTACTTCGATTTTGTGTAAAATGACATTGTAGCACAGGAGCTCATTGTGTTGTATAATTTAAGCAATCAATTTAACTGTAAACATTATGTTAAAATACGTTTATTTATTCTCCAAATTAATTCAGACTATGGTTATTCTTTCATAATGCATTAGTGTTGGTTTGGAAATTAATATTTTGTTGAAATTAATTCACGTTTTGAAATGCATTGTTATTTTTGTATAAAACCTTTAAGATTAATTATCTTACACTTCTGAATCTACATGATGTTTATGTAAGGACTTACACTTCTGAATCTACAGGATGTTTATGTAAGAAACAAAGAGTTTTAAAATGAGTTTGACATATGGAGACCGATACAAGTCTTTCTGAATATCAAGCCCCCCCCCCCCAATTCTCTCTCCTTAAAAAATAGTTAATGTTAATATACACCATATACCAATCACTTGTAAGGGCAGAAACTGACCTCTTAAGGACATTTGAATTCCGTGTCTAGTTTAAAAAACAATTTAACAAGAATTTTACGTGTAAAAAATAATTTCTGAGTCACCGTTTAACATCTTGATAACGCTATATTTATTTAACAGATGATTTAACTTGTCTTCATAAAGATTTGACTTAGAACAAATTCTTGAAACCTTCTTTCATACTTTTTTAGGGGTGTAGGGAACTTGTGTTACCTACAACAGCGTTACCTAAATCAGAACGTTAGAAGTACACATTTCATTCAAGACATAAACAAGTTTAATTTTTTAAATTTTTTACACCCCGAGATTCTTAAGTTTCACTATCAATAAAGTTTTGTGAACTGCAAAATTTCTCCTCCCCCTTTCTTTTAATATGTCGAATATTTCGGGAAAAATTTTTGCCAAGACTATCAGAAATTCCATTCATTGCATCGTAACTGGGCGTTAGAAGCAGTGAATATTTATAATTTGTAGATATTAAATAACAATTCACCGTAGTGTTTATGTGTGTATTATAACTGGGAAGAGTGGCGAAGACTGGATTTTAGTCCTTACTTATTAACTATAAATTGACGTTCACGTTTTTTGTAACGTGATAAAGAGGTTAGGCTTAATATGTGTGATCGCTTTCCTGTTTGTCTTATCAATGACTGATTATTATTATAATACAAATTGATCAACTAATCAGGAAATCGAGCTTAAACCTGTTTCATTCTTCTTCTTAATACATGCAAACATTGTTCAGTCACTAAACTCAACTTGTGCAAAAGCAGTGGTTCAAAGGGAGATTTTCTCACCCCTTTCCCTGTATATATATGAATTTGAATTCATAGCGCACGTAAACAGTTTTCAGAGCCCATTCTTTTCACACAACACCATTTTACGTAAATATGTATGTGTATATATAATTATCTTAAGCAAGTACACGGTTCTTAAAATATATTCGAAAAATGTAATTATACACAAAGTTGCATCAAAGCTAAAATAAAATACGAAATCCTTCGTAAACAAAACTGAAACAAAAAATACATATCGTTGGAACTTATGGAGGTGCTGTAAACTCAACTAGACCGTGAGTGAACAGCTTGCTGACGTTTGGTTGCTATAGTAACCAAATCCGAAACACTGCTTTGTCGTGTGCTTTGATCGATTTAGTGCCCTAATGCCATCAACGGTTCAAGGTACGAGTACCAGTGTTCAAATATAGATATATGTATCCACACATAGATAGATATGCACTCATTTCACGCACTGTTCTTCTCTACGGGCCTTTTAACTAAGAAATTAAATTGGTCCTACCTGTACATTCAGTGTCGCTTTACTACCGCCCAAGTTACTTTTCTAAACCAAATCCTCTTTGCAAACGAATGTTAGTTTGTTCTGTAAATAACACACAACTACTTCTTGAAGCAACATTTTGTCAGCAAACGCAAAGATCAGCGGGAAATACGTTTCAAGGAGTCATTTTATGCTGCAGATCGCCAGTTTTTACAATGAAAATAAGCAGTTTATCGTGGAAGCAACTCAGGCCTATAATGTTCCTCGTGTAATTCTGATATTATGAATGCAAAACAATTTATAGAAACTTTCTAAACAATATCAGCTAAATTCTAAACATCAGTGGTTTAATTTTTTTTTTTGAAAAGGGGGGAGATTTGAACAATACTAAATCCAAACAAAGATAAATTTTGTAACATAACGGTAACTAGGTTTAAAGTGTCATTCTTGTTCTTTTTATTTTAGAAATTTAACTATAGATATATGGGTATTGTTTATTGAAAATCCATTGTGGAGTTTTTTGTGACTTTACTGAAAATCGTTACTGCAGAATATATACCCATTGCAGCTTTGCTTAACATTCTTAAAATGTTATGAAAAATTCGTTACGTAATTTCAGCTATAAAACGAAAATTTGTAGCTTCAGCCAGACAAAATGCTTCTCCTAAATCCTGTTTATAACAAGTTAATCAAATTTTTGTGATAACCGACACCATCCACAGCAAAGGTTTACCCTGAAATACGATTATCTCGTATGACTGCTGATCTCAGCAAAAAAACATTATTTACAGGGGGCTCACTCGGTCTATGATTCGTCTGGCGTGCGTCATCCCTCGGCAACGTCTGGAACGAGCACATTTTTAAAAACAAGGGGTGTATGTTACACAGATAATAGTGCAGGTATTTTACAATTATGAATCGGGAATTCTCAAATGCGAATCAATATAGTTCTGAAACACAAAATAATTACACGCACGTGATTATTCGCCCATTTCTACTGACCCATATTTGTGTATTTTATTCTTTTTTTTTCGAAAGATTTCTGTACTTTAGTACAGTGATTCTCAACGGGAGGGGCCGTGAGACGCGCAGTTCTGGGCTGCCGTGGGGCGGGAGAACTGTGACTGCTCTAAACTAACGACTCACCAACTTCATTCGTGGGCCTTTATTATTGTGCCAAATAACTATGTGGGCTTCAGAAGCAAAAGGTTGAGAAACCTTACGTACAAGCAGTTTTTATTATTTTTTATGAACTCCGAATTTAATTTTTTTTACAGGTTGTTATGACAAGATAAGAATATTTACTTAAACTACAAAAGTATTTTTTTTACTATCAGTACTGAATCAAGTCTAAATCATTTACTGTCCGTCGTAAAATGACATTCGTTCTTAATCGAATTTCCACAAAACAACAGTGGAGATGGAGTAGGAAAAAAAAGTATTAACATGAATTAGAATGGTTTACACACTGGGCTTATCTGTGTTGTGCTCACCACGGGTATAGAAAACCGGGTTTTAGCGTTAGAAGAGTTAGCGTGGAAACAGATGATTGGTACATCATACTCTAGGGCACAAACTGAACAGCATTGTACTCCAAACCCCTTCTTTGTACCTACAAATATAGTTCAAACATGTTTTTGTAATCTTATTGGTAAGTAACAAGAGAGAGATGGAACGCACAGTGAAGTCAAAACATAACATTAATAAGTCATTGGGTTTAATAACAGGTTTATATTATGATCGCAAGGAGTAATTTGGAACGATTGTATTTTTCTTATAATGTTAAATCTATGGTGAAATATGCGAGTCTTCCATATTGTCCGAATAATTTTACATTTCTGAGCCCCATATTATATATTTTGCTGTATTTACTTCTTTGGTTGAACTGTAAAATTTTAGTTTGCCAAATAAATAAATAAACATATACTATTTTAGCCTTTTTCCCTTCTCTTTTTTTTTTAGCCATTGCAATAATATTTTTTTAGGAATGTTTCGTATGATAAACTATGAGAATCATTTGATTTGTGGTGCAGGTCTTACATCTCATTAATAGTAGTTAAACGCATGCGCACAATAAAATTAGACGCTTCTTAAGGGAATATAAGACTAATTTACATCACGTTTCCAACTGAAAAATACAAATTGGTTTATTCATTCTTCCCTTCACCACACAGAAGAATTTATACGAACATTTTATTCAAAATTTGAAAGTCTCCAGGATTCACTTTTAGAGATTGTAACAGATGATTTATTTGTAAAATTAAAAGGAGACAAATTTTTTTCAGATATAGAATTTCTTTTCGAGTATTACACCTACATCTCTTACATATGCACAAAATTATGAAAACATATCTGTATTTATATTAACTTTGAGCTTCTTTCCGATTGCCCCCCAGTGACACAGCCGTATGTCTGCGGACTTACAACGCTAGAAACCGGGTTTCGATACCCGTGGTAGGCAGAGT
>NW_013665748.1:580077-585460 GCF_000517525.1 Limulus polyphemus
TCTTTCTAGATTTAGTTTTGCACCAACTGATATTCAACAAAGAAGACTAGGTAAACAACTATTGTGAAAAACTTAACCACGTGACAATAAATGAATGTTAAGCAAGTATGAAATTAGTGTTTTAATTAAACAGCACCTATTTGTTGTTGTTGTTTTTCTACAGTGCAACAAAGCAACATCTGTAAGGCTGCTGGCGTTATTGTCGGACCCGTGATGCTGAACGACTGTGTTTGATTGTTACGATGGGTAAAAGTTAATCGTACTGCGTCTATTATTTTCTATTATCAAACTACCCCTGCCAGATGATGTTTGGTCGCACAGCATGAACAGAGGCCGCCCGCATGAAACCCTTCACACAAAACATGGTTACGTGACGTCACTCCTCTTTCATTTCCGATTCACATCCCTACTCCTCTTTGTATACAAACTAGTTTAAAGAGAAAGTGGGGGGATGAGTTTTCTACATTTGGTCCAATCTCAAATTTTTGCATATGTTTTGGTTTGTATTAAATACTTAATACAAAAGTATTATAAACCTACAGCAAACTTAGTTGTGCTGCAAATATATAAATGCAGTGCTACATAAAAAGGTTTACAGCCATGTCAGCAGAATATTTACAAACATCTTACCAAAGTAACTTACGATAGTTGTTCTCGTCACATGAAGATTCGATTATTCTAATCTTTTACATTCATCATATCGACCAGTATTATTACGCTCAATTCTCTTTCACGATATGTACGAATTTGATATGAAAACAAGAAAATAAGAAAAGGTAAAAACCTCCTTCTTTAGAAAGAACAAATAGCTAGGGAAATAAGTGAAACATCTTGCGCCAGAGATAAAAATAAAGACGTCGGTAAATTAAAATTTAATTCATAAGAAAAAGTCAAAAAGTGTGTGAAAGGTATAAGAATTAAATAAGCATTCAGTGCAAATCGAAAGGCTAATATTTCAGGAAGAAAAAATTTTCAGGTAAAATACTAAAAAATTGATAAAAGTTTAGCCTAATGCTTCATAAAAAAAAACAACAAATTCATGTCCGAAGTAATACATCCTCTCATGATGTGTCATTCTTCCTTTCCTCAACTAACCCAAGTGCAACACTAACATTTAAACAATATCAAACCAATGAATTTCTCTACTATAAACATATTTTCCAAAAGTTTGGTACATTTTTGGGGTGTGTGTGTACCCTGTTGTGAAAGCAAAATTCGAGAATAATACAAATAACAGCCTTTCCAAGGAGTAAATCATAAACAAAAAACGTTTGTAAAAAAACATCACACTAACAAAGGATGTTCACGCATAGCACTAGAGAAGGAGAGTATTACTATTATAGGTGTTGGAACCATGAGTTAAATTCTGTATACTGGATGAAAAACGCTTTGGTAGTTTGTGGGAGAGGAAAATACATGTTTGATGTTATAGAGGAATACTTACTACAGAGTATCACTATCACTGTACCAGTAAAGATGATATAGAAAAAAAAAAAAGATTTGTTCACACTTACCTTGCGAAGCCCCTAGCTGCTCTAGAACAGCTTCAATACTTTGAAAATCCTGCACGGTTACGAACGTTAGTGGAAAATACCAACGATGAACCAAACACAACAGAGCTTTCTTCTAAAACGATATTAGCAGCTATCTCTTCTCAGTCTTTGGTACGGAGAATGAGTTTGATTGTGATGAGCCGTTTTGATAATGGAAACAATTGAAATGTGTACAAAAATGATAATGACTGAACTAGAGATAAAACGAGTAAAACAAAAAATAGAAGGAAAAGAACGAAACCAGCACACGACTTTCTTATCTACTCAACACAACTGAGTTGTCTCCACGACAGGAACTAAATGTCCCGTTTCTCTCCCTTCAACCTGCATTAAACGGCAGCCGTCACACAGCTTATTATGCGCCTGTCGCTCCGCGCGTGCGGAAACACCGCCTGCGCAAAATCAGATTGGCTAGCTTGAACTGAGCAATCTAGGGTTTCTAACACAAGTAATGTTCAATTAACACAGTCTTTGTGCACCCACTGTTGACAATTAAATGCTAGAGTTTTTTGCGGTAACTTATATACTCAAGGTAGGAAAAAAAATCTAACGCGGAAGACTCCACTATTTACGTATGTTAAGCGGCTAGATCTCACGTAAACATGTAAAGTTAAACCGGAATAACAAGTTTTTTTGGTAGTAATGTTAATTGCACGTCTCATGAAAGGTTGCAATTGGAGGTTACTTTATCATATATAGTTATAAACTGTATTTTAAGTTTTTGAGCTGTGCTACATGTAATTTATAGGCCTGGTCACCTGTGGTGGCTCGGGCCTATTATTACAGTAGCATCGTTGTCTATGTAAGTAAACAATTTGATTAAAACACGTATGTAACTTTAACAAACTGTTTGAGGGTTAGTTCCTAATAAATGCACGTAAAAGAACATGTCATGCGAGGAGAAAAATGAATTAGTCAAAAAGTGCTTAGTTCCCGGGTTTGTGATTTAATTTCAATAACGTTATCTAAATAATTATATATTGAATATGCCCAAAATAACTGAAGTTAAATATCCGTTGAGTATTTTACAGACAGAAAATTTGCAAACGGAAAATATTTTGTTAAAGCTGTAACGGTCGACAGATGGCACTAGTATATTCAGAGGATTGAGTCTATGCATAGTTCGTGTCAATGGCAGCATACGATGATAGATTTTCTATTTTTATCTAACTTTAAGCAGCAGAACGATGACTTCTTGTTGGTATTAGAATACACATGTAAAAAATGCAACATTGAATACTACTGTTCAGCACAAGAATGAAGTAGAGCCAAAAGCTCTTTGAAACAAACAATATAGTGAAAATGAGCTGAACCAACTCATATACAAAATTTGACAAAAATAGAATTAATTGAAATTACATTTTTCAGATGCTATTGTTAATATAGATAGTAATAAAGGAATTCCCCTTACTAAATGTAAAATAACTTTTGCAAGGAATGTTCGATTAATCCAGTCCATTGGATAGTTTTTACTAAGTACTACGTTTCAATTTCAACCATTTTTAACAGTTTCTGTTAACCTATGTCGACATTCAAGGAAAAATTTGGTTTTCTAAAAATCAGTTGTGGTTTTTAGACGATGTTATGCTTCGTTCGAAGGTTATGACCTATTCAATTACACTGATAATTGCTCAACAACTTAACTTTTTTTTTGAACGATGCACGTTTTTTTTTATTGGTTTCTCCTTTTTCGTTTCTTTTGTGACTGAGTCGGAAGTGACCTAGTACTTATCTTTCCGGGCTGTGAACTTGAGGATGCATGGTTTGCGTCGCGTTGCCGGAAAACTTGCTCTTCACTCTGAGCCTAAATTAAAAGAGTGACGGCCAAATCCCACTATTCGATTAGAGTAGCCCAAGAAGTGATGTGAGTGCTTTTGGCTAAGTTCTGACAGAAACAGTCTTGTTATATACATATATATATATATATATATATATTAATAATTAATTTAAGTTGTACGCTTATCAGTTTGAATACTTGTCCCTGAACCCCTCCCACAGCTTTGGAGCTTAGCAGATCCAAATTTGGCAGGCGCACTCGGGGTGGCCAAGGGTGTCTTTATCTAAGTGGCGTAAACCCTACCAAGAGGGCCAAAAACGCGCCAGGAAGGTCATCCAGGCACCACATTTTGTGTTCCTGCCCCCTCCCCTCTTGGGATCCAGGGGTGCCATATATGAAACTACGTCCATACCCACACACTCTCTGAAGTTAGTGGGACCAAACGTAGCACACGTGCTCAGGCTCCAAATACGAGTGTTTTAATGGGGTTTGGTTTTCCTATATTGGACCCCCTTGTGGTAGCTATAGAAGTAAATCTGGATATTAGAGGTGCTTGATCAGTACAGTGGGGCTTCTGTGAGTCACAAGGGGTAAGAAATTATTACAAGGAACTTGTACAGAGGATTAAAGATAACACCATAAAGCTTGTTGTCTTAGCAGATAGAAACTGATAGTTGCATAATCGGATTATCTTTACTGAAAAAAATTAATGAA
Organism: Limulus polyphemus; assembly: GCF_000517525.1. Lineage (NCBI taxonomy): Eukaryota > Metazoa > Arthropoda > Merostomata > Xiphosura > Limulidae > Limulus > Limulus polyphemus. The sequence goes on from NW_013665748.1 coordinate 584,122, forward strand.
TTTAATTACAGCACAGAGATAGAATAGTAGATACGAGTGAAAAATGTGATTGTTAAGTAAATCAAAAGCTGACTGTAAAAAATTTTCATTTTGTTTTGATTAACATAATAAATTTTTCCATTACATACCTAATGATAATTTTATTAGAAATCTCCGAAACATATTTATTGAACACTTAATTTATTTACGTATGTGGCCCACTGGTTAAACGAGCTGAGATACGGACTGGAAAATCTAAGGTTTGAACTCGCAATGTGTTGCAGAATACGCTTTGAACTTTCAGCTGTGGGACCATTATAAAAGAAAGCGTCAATTTCGCTATTTAGTTAAAAGAAACTGTGTATGTGGTGCGTACTGCTGACTAGTTGCCCTCTCTATGGTCAACAATTTTGAATTAGGGACAACTTTGCTTGAGCCTTGTGGTATCTGGCCTAGCCGTTTAGTCTGTGTGTCTCATAAAGAGTTGTTCATATTGAAAATACCAAATACCATATTTATGTATGCAAAACACACTGATCATGTGATACATTAGATAATTGCTTGAGCCTGTACGTGTAAAACTGTATTCATATTATGATTAGTCTGAAAAATAGTGGGTACAAGCGCGGTCCTTCATCACATCAAATTGGTTGTGTTGGTAAATTGTTGTTGAAACACGGATAGAGCTGAGTGAGTGGAATCCAGAAATGGGTTGAAACGAGGACGAAGGTGACTGGAGTTGAGAGGTGGAGTAGAAGGAGTGGCGTCAGTAAAACTTAACTTGAGTTTGACCTGTATGGGCGCCTGATTTGATGTTTGTTGTACTTAGAGGAAAGGAGTCCACAAATGATTGAAATCTATGCTTTGATAACGATTCAGGAATGACTGATGGATTTTGATGTAAAGGGCTTCTTTAATTTCCTGTTTTTTTCCCACGTTGTGAGGAGTCGATTATTTATCGTTGGTTCCAATTGCCAATTTACCCGCCCGGTGTTGTAGTTGTGTTCCGCTAGGGCATTTTTCTGTACGAAGAAGTTGAGTAGTATCTTGATGTTCCTTTACTCTTTGTTTTATTGTCCTGTTGACTAATGTGATAGTTTTTTCTGTGTCTGAGCGTGGAATCTTGAAGCTAACGCCCGTTTCTTAAGTTCTTTTTTAGATCTGAAGTACATTTGATTTGGATGTGTAATTTCTTTTTAAGTTCGTAATTTATTTTCGAAACGAATGGAGGAATAATGGTTATTAGGATTAAGGGGTAATTTTTTATATAGGATTAAATAAAACTTTTGTGTTAACCATTCGTTTGGAAAATTTGTAGAAGTGTTTTTTTTTTTTTATAAAGTTGGTTGTTGTCTCGGAT
>NW_013665748.1:586460-589292 GCF_000517525.1 Limulus polyphemus
CAAACAAACAAACCAATCTTTCGGAGGCAGAAAATTCTATCACATCAATTGCTCAGACATTATCCCCAGTGGCACTGCGGTATGTCTACGGACTTGTACTGCTGGAAACCAGGTTTTGATTTCCGTTGTGTGCAGAGCACAGATAGCCCTTTGTGTAGCTTTGTGCTTAATAACACACACAACAACAACACTCAGAGATTGGGGCAAAGTACTCTCTTATTTTTGCGAAATAGAAAAATCAGTCTGAGCATATTTTTGTTTAAAAACATATTTAATCTTTATCTAAAAGTGGCCATATAGACATTTTAACTACAAATTCATCTTTTTAGTCTGGGCATACTCTAACGGTTAGCGTGCTCGGACTGTGAATCCAAAACAAGCTCCGCCCTTTGTGGTCACGAATGCGACGTAAGAGCGGCAGTCGGATCCCAATATTCGGTCAAACTGGAGTAGCTCCAGAGTTAAGGGTAGGTGCTATTGACTAGCTATCTTTCCTCTAGTCTGACAGTTCAAAATTAAGCACGGCTATGCACACATAGTTCTCGTGTAACTGTGCGCAGAAATTCTAAAACGGACAAGTCGTCTTTCTATTCAAACGATCTAGTTTATTATTATTATTTCAGCCTCATATGAAGATAATTATCTGCTACTATTAAAATACTTGTAACATGTTCTAAATTGTTTTCGTGTCATGATATTTATTTCTCGTGCATCATTTGCGCAAAACACATTTTTCACGATGAATTGGATTTTGTTTATTTGAAACAAACTCTTTGTCGCTAGACGAAACGAATCTGTTGTTACAAACGTGGCTAGATCGGCAATATGGTGGCGCAAGACACATTAACAGTCACTGAATGGTCGGAGTTATCATTTGGGAAACGTTCACATTCGCCTATTACTTGCAATATATCAAGAAAAATGGGTTATTGCTGTTAGGCTAGATCAGGGAACTTTAATGGCGTATTGGGTTCAAGTGCTAATGACTGTGATAAAAGTTAACATTAATCACCTATAGAATTAAACACAATTGTATGACACATCTTTGCTTTAAAGTGGGGGCTTGCAAATAACAGGCTCCGAAATTGCGAGGGAGAGGTCGCCGCTAAAGTCAGACTGTTGTTTGTTTTTTCAGAATTAGTTCAAATAACTTTACGTACACAAATTTAAACAACCTAGATATTTTTTAAATCATTCGATTATTTTACTTTTTTTGTCGGGCAACTTTCAGTTGTACTCTATGATACGTTTTGGCGCTTCATAAATTTCGATATTAATATTTCAGAAATATGACTAACCATGATCCATTGAGAGAATTGGTCACAAATAATAAAATATACAAATCAAACTTAATAACGTATTTAAACATATTTTGAACAAATTATGTAGTGAATCGTAACTACTTTTGATGTCAGTATCCATTTTCCATTAACAGTCAGTCAACCAAAGTATCATGTAACAAAATCAACTTCTGTTAAAATTCTAAGGAAACAGACATTAGCTTTGTATATATATATAGGTTGTTAGTAAATTGGCGTTAACTTTCTGACTAACGGGGATTGTAAGATATATATATATATTATTATATATTAACCCCGTCTTTGTGGTTTTAAACGTGCTACTATAAATTCTGAAGGCTTTTCTCGTTTTTATGAATGCAAGAGTTCAAATAATAAAAAAAAATAAGTTTCACATATTTATGACAACAGTGTTTTCAACAATAAAAGTATATTAATTTAAAAATCTCTTGTTTTTGTGTTTCTTACATTTCCATTTAATTCATTAATTTGGAACAATAATTTTAATTTTTTTTTGTTTAGGATTTCAGTCCAAACATCTTTGACGCATGGTCTGTAAGGAAGTTTGCCGTTTTTTTATGAAAGCGATAAAATAGCATAACAACTACTTACCTTACAACTGCTCACAAGGAATGGTACACCTTTGGAAAAAAATACTACAAATTTTAGTGTATATAAGGCCACGGCCTTTAATTCGAGCTTTCACTTTTATTAAAAATTGGATTACGAAAAAAACTCAAATTTCAATTTTGTCCAATAAATATTACACATCTTAGCTTACATGAAGAATGGCCTTACTACCTGAGTTTTAAAAGGTACTTTTAAAATGGCTCTGTTTAAAGTACCTGAATTCGACTATTTATAAAGCTACTCGAGGGATATCTGCGCTAGCCGTCCCTAATTTTGAAGTGATCGGCTAGAGGAAAAAATAGTTTGATTGAATTACAAAATTTCACTTGCATGGTTAGAAAGTTCTTTGTTGAAAAACAATACAAACTCAAGGAAAAGATTTCAATCTGAATATTTCAAATGATGTTGATTGCCGTATAAAAAATTTGATTACAAGTTCTTGGATAAAGTACGCGGTGCTTTAGAAAGTGTAAATACTTATAGACAAAAGTTCCAAATGAATGTAAGAAGGGCCTTCACATCAGTTAAAAATTCACACTGAGCGTTTAGAAAGTTCCAGGCTTAAGTAAAGACTTCAAAATTTCTAAAATGCATTTGTCGAAGTTTGGAGTTTCTGGTCAGTGATTTGAAAGCTCGCTTCTGAAGTACAGAATTTCAGTTGAGTATTTAAAAACTTATTAACTTATGCGTTTAATTTCACCTGAATTTTTAAACATTTCTTGACAGTAGCATAGAATTTCAGATGAATAATTCAAACTTTTCTGAATTAAATAATTTTGACAGAGTGTTTAAAAAGTTACTCTCTGAATTACAGACTTTTATCTAAATGTTAAGAAAGTTCTTGACTGGTTTTGTTTTGCTTTGAATTTCGCGCAAAGCTACTTGAGGGCTATCTGCGCTAGCC
>NW_013665748.1:590257-600630 GCF_000517525.1 Limulus polyphemus
AGATCGAATTACAGTTTTAGTTTCAGGAGGTCAAACCCTTTCGATTGATGTATTTGACCACGCCCAAGGCCTTGTAGATTATTTTACTCTAATCCTGCCTAAAGGAATTTAAATTTGAGGGTAGGCTGGTAGAGATCCTGATGAGTAATAAAATTGAATCAGGTATGCGTGCACCCCATGCTTGTTATTAAATGGAAAAAAAGGTCTCGTAGATTAATTTACTCTAATCCTGCCTAAAGGATTTCAAGTGCCGTGGCTGTTGAGGGTCCCCTCTTGTTTGTTAAAGGCATACAAACATATGTATGTGTATATATATATAGTCTTATAACTAATATTTTCATAGGAATTGCTTTAACTAGTTATTGAAGTAGAAATTCATTAGTTCTGTAGAGTAAAAGTGTTAATTTTACTTGTGTTTAAATTCAAAACAAACAAACCGCGCAAAGCTACTTGAGGGCTATCTGCGCTAGCCGTCCCTAATTTAGCAGTGTAAGACTAGAGGGAATACAGTTAGTCAACACCACCCACCGGCGACTCTGGGGCTACTCTTTTACCAACGAATAGTGGGATTGACCATCACATTATAACGTCCCCACGGCTGAAAGAAAGAGCATGTTCGGTGACAGGGATTCGAACCTGCGACCTGCAAATTGCCAGTCGAGCACCCTAATCATCAGGCCAGACTAAAATACAGAATTTCAGAGAAACATTTAGATGAGAAACTGCATGTTTATAAGACAGGATTTTAATTTATCTTTTTTTTTAGAAAGCCCTTAAAAGACATCAAACTGAATGTTTAAAACTTCTTGATTGAGGTACAACTTTTCATTTACATGTTTATGTTTGCAGAGTTTATGCTTGTTTGTTTATTTGCAGTTAAGCACAAAGCTAAACAAGGAACTATCTGTACTGTGCCCACCACAGGTATCGGAACCCAATTTTTAGCGTTGTAAGTCCGCAGACATATCGCTGAGCAACTAGGGGGCGCAAAGTTTATTAGTGTTGTACTTCTGTAAGAGTACGTATATTTGTTTAGAAACATCTTGAGCTTTGTTCAATATTTCATTTGTACGTTAAGTAAATTCTTAAGTTTCAAGTGTGTCTGCTTATAAAAGCTTTGACTTTCAATTGTATAAGTAGAAAGTTTTGACTTCCAGTTTTATGTTTAGTAAAATCTTGCCTTCTAGTTGTCAAATTAGTAAGTTTTGTACTTTCAGTTGCATGTTTCATAAGCAATTGCCTTGCAATTATGTATTTCGAAAGTTTGACTTTTAGTTTTATGTTTAGTGAGTTGTTGATCTATAGTTTTTATTGAAATCAAAATAATTATATAAGATAAAATCTTGATTCTGTTTTAAGAGTTTAAATGTTAAAGATGGTTGTTAGAATTATAGACGAGAGTTATTGCGTTGATTTTGTTTCCTGAGCAAAGCGATGATGCTCTAAGCAAAAACTGAACTGAGAGAACATAGAAAGTGATACTCTAGACAGAAGGAAACTCGAGTCCCTGAGTACAAGAGCCTCATCTTCTTCCCTGATTCATTTGTATCTTGGTGTGGAGATGAGTCAGCTTGTACTCAGGTCCCCGTGTAACCGTATTCCGTTGAGCCCAACAGATCCGAAATTTGATTGGTCTCCACCCATACTTGCTGAGCAAGACAGGAGGGATGATTAAAGACTGTGTCACTTTACGTTCAAACTTCCTATTATCTCGAGACTGTAATGCGAAATAGTTCGAAACTCCCCAGGTGGCGTTACATACCCTGTTTAGAAAATAGTTTCTGTTTGGGAATGATTTTGTCTTGGGGCACGAGTCGTTTTATTATTTTTTCTTATTGATCATTAGTTCTTTGTGTACATATCTGATCTGATGCCAAAAATCTAAAGTTTTAAACTTTTGTTTTTAACTTTGTTAAGAATGTGGTTACTTTGCTGACCCAAACACAATTTGTTGTATTTCGTTTTGTTGTTCTTTGTTTAACTTGGAAAGAAAGTGATCATTTTCTAGTCTAAAAGATAAAATTTCAAAGCACGTGCAATCGTTTGTTTGTACGCCTCGAATCAAATTTGATTTTCGAGAGAAAGAAAGCACAGTGGATTTAGTTTCAAAGCTTTCTTTTTCCGCTCCATCAGCACATCCTGATAACTCGTTATGCACTATTGAAAGCCAACCACTTAAAACTTAATTCATCACATCGAGTCTTCTGTTCAGTAGATTAAAATAGCATTAAACAGCGAATTTAAAATACACACAACAGAGTAGTTAGTCCTTGTCATAGCACATTACCATTAAACAGCGAATTTAAAATACACAACAGAGTAGTTAGTCCTTGTCATAGCACATTACCATTAAACAGCGAATTTAAAATACACAACAGAGCAGTTAGTCCTTGTCATAGCACATTACCATTAAACAGCGAATTTAAAATACACAACAGAGTAGTTAGTCCTTGTCATAGCACATTACCATTAAACAGCGAATTTAAAATACACAACAGAGTAGTTAGTCCTTGTCATGGCACACTACCATTAAACAGCGAAGTTAAAATACACAACAGAGTAGTTAGTCCTTGTCATAGCACACTACCATTAAACAGCGAAGTTACAATACACAACAGAGTAGTTACTCCTTGTCATAGCGCCCCCCAGTGGCACAGAAACCGGGTTTCGATACCCGTGGTGGGCAGAGCACAGATAGCCCATTGTGTAGCATAACTTCAAACATTCAAACAAACAAAACCTCGTCATAGCACACTACAATTAAACAGCGAAGTTAAAATACACAACAGAGTAGTCCTTGCCATACGCTCGAACTACCTAGCCAACAAATTAAATTTCCCTAAATGTTATCATGACGTATTATTTTCTTATTTCTAATTGACTGGAATGAAAGTAAACCAAAAGTATATGATACTATTCATTCCTGGTATCATAATATTCTTCATTTCATCTGTAGGCTAGCTTACGTGTATTTTCCTGTATGTAATACATAGGACGAATGTAAATAAAGCATCGAAAGCTCACATTGTAGGAATCGTATTGCCATGTTATTAAAACTATACACGTAGTTTTTGTAGAGTTCACCTACAAGTCAGAAGGAATAAACACTGTCACAAAATCGGAATTTAATTTAACGACATCCGTTTTGTAAATTCAGTAATAATTGACTAAGTCGTCATAAAACACGTATTATATATATATAATACGTAAATGTAAGAGTATGTATAACTATGTTTGTGTGACTATGTAATGATGACATAAATATTACTCACAATTTGCTAGGAATACCTATTTCTTTGTGCTGTTGGGTAACCAATTCAGATTTTTTCCCCTATTACTGTGAATGGTTTGCCTTGTTTTCAAGTGATTAATGAATAGTTTTCACTCCTGTTCATCTAGTGTAGCGTGCCCGGACTGTGAATCTGAGTATTCATGGTTCATGTCCCGTTGCCGCAAAGAAATACGAACTCAGCACTTTAGGCTCATGCCTATAAGAGATGATTAAGTACCACTATTCGGTCACATAATAGTAGCGCAAGAGATAGCGGCAGGTGCTATTGACTAATTGCCTTCCCTCTGGTTTATCAGTTCAAAATTAGGAACGGCTATAAGCAGATATTATTTTGTATCACTTTGGCAAAGAAATAATCACTACAGGTTATTTACAGATTACTATCACTTATCAATTAAACATTCAGCCAATAATGAAATTTTTACCAAATGGGACACTTGTACCATATGTTGTTTTTGCATTGCTTTTAGTTTCTGTGTTCCAACAATAGTATTTTCTACTAGTTCTTAAGCAAGTGTCAGAAGGTTCTAGTAGAACTATTACGTGGCCTCGGTATGGTACAAATTGCAGTATCTCAAACTTACGTTGTTGCTGCCTTCGATGTGAATTAAATCGTTGCTTTCCGTGCTTGAAAGCGACACGGAATTCTTGGAGAGGTCAAGAAGCGGAATAGAGGTGGCTGACTAAAGGGCGATAAATCTAACAAAAGCTCGCTCTCATATAGATATAAGCTCCCTAGTGACCCTTAAAACGCATTTGAAGTAGTCTTATCGACCCAAATTGATCGTAATACATTCAAGGTTACGAAAAGCTTATATTAGAATCCCGATGACCCAGTGTCACAAGCAAGACCGTCAAGATAAGATGAAGCCGCATGGTTTGGACGATCGAAGACTAAACACAATTGCTCTTCATGGATGAGCCCAGGTTTCGTCTTGACTCCACAGATTGTTATGCTAGATGATTGAAACAACCCAGGAAGCGTTATCACAAAACCAACGTAACTGAACACGATGGTTATAGAGGTGGGTCCATCGTGGTCTGGGACACCGTCAAGACTGACCTCCTTGTGTTCCGGGACGACTTTTGGACGGCTATGAGGTACAGGAATGAGATCCTGGACATTTACTTGAAGTCATACACAGGTGCTTCTTAGAAATGCGACTTTCCATGAGTTGGGAAATGCCATTATAGGGCATTGAACCAACTCGCAGATATCAGAAATGCCATTATAGGGCATGGAACCAACTCGCAGATATCAGAAATACCATTATAGGGCATGGAACCAACTCGCAGATATCAGAAATACCATTACAGGGCATGGAACCAACTCGCACATATCAGAAGCAAGCAGGGACTCTGCTAGCCAGCGACCCATTGAAAGAGTTGCTATTGACAAGACTTGTTTCGTTATTTGTTATCTCCTGATCACAGTAAAACATTCTATATATATATGTATATATATATCTTAAATGTCCCATTTTAGGATGACCTATTTTATGTTAAATTATGTAAAAACACTGGGAAAAACAAAGTAGAGCTTATGTTTATGTTTGAGAATATGTAAGATAAATTATATAACTATTGCTAGATTAATAGTCATCTGTTATTTGCTAGGGACGTTTTTGAAACCGTTCCTTAGGAAATGTTTAGTAGTGTATATATATATATTTATATGCATGTGTGAGTGTTGTATAAGTATAAATAATAATAGTCATCTGTTATTTGCTAGGGACGTTTTTGAAACCGTTCCTTAGGAAATGTTTAGTAGTATATATATATATATATTTATTTATTTGCATGTGTGAGTGTTGTATGAGTATAAATAATAATAGTCATCTGTTATTTGCTAGGGACGTTTTTGAAACCGTTCCTTAGGAAATGTTTAGTAGTATATATATATATATATTTATTTATTTGCATGTGTGAGTGTTGTATAAGTATAAATACGTGTGGTTACCTTTATATAAACATATAAATGCGCGTGTGTGTGTGTACATGGAATAAATAAATACATGCTCAGACTTTATCAGTTTTATCCTAAATTTATACACAAAACTTCTAGAGAAGAACAGATGAACCAATCCATTGCAAAGTTTCTGCCTGTTTTTCTTATCGTAATAATGGTAAAGGTAGAATATTATCAAGATATTAGTTATTTTCTCGTATTTCAACTTTCATTTTTCAATAAATTATGAAAAAAAAATTGTTGAAATGCCTATTAGAAACTTTTTATAAAATCTGGGTCTGAGCTATCATAACTGGGGTTACAAGCTTGATCAAGAGACAAAAATGGCCGATACACAGTGTATGTTTGGAAGAAGAAGAAACAATAGAACAACAGTACGTTTCTCTGCGGATATAAGAAACTTACTATATTTTGTAAGAGTACAAGTCGAATTCTAGCTATCTTAGACTACCTAGTTACTTCTGCATGCTCTTCATTTTAATCCCCACTGACTTTTAATGCTTGCAAAATCCATAGACTTCAAGGAACCAAGAAATCAAACATTGTAGTTTCATTTAAATAGGAACAAAAAGGGGTTGCCGCAAGGTTTATTTACTTGTTTGTAATTGACCGTTAGCTGGAGAGATCAAAGCTTTTTAGGTTCGGATTTCTTACTTTCAAAGAGTTAAGATCCAGATTCGAAATCATTCGGCTCTCTTGTTTTTATGCGTTATTAGTTTCCATTAGTTATATAGAAGACAACCAGTTGTTTGAAGAAGTTAGGAATCATCATTATATTTTTAATCATATTTTTATTTCGTTTAATATTATCTTTTTTAGCGTCATCTATATTTAGTGCTTTCGATTTGCTCAGAAAATAAAGTGGCGTGTCTGTTTTTTGTGAAAACTGTCTGATCTTTGGTAGAGTTAAGTTTATTAAAACAGTATCCAACCAAATTCTATGTACAAAACTCCTGCTTTGCGAATCTACTTATTTGTGCGCTCATATTTTTTTTTGCCAGAATACCACATGCATACAGATTATGTGCTTATATGTGAGGAAATTTGTATGCTTCAATGAAATAATTTTTGTCGTAGAGCGGAAAATAGTACTTGATTTGACATTTACTGTTTTTTTTTCTATTCAATGTATGTACCTTTCTCATGGTCGAGTAAACTTTAAGTTATTCAAATTTCATATCACATTTCTGTACAATCTCATTTCGAAACTTTACTATGTTCGGGGCTAGATTCCTATAATAGTCTATGTGTACTAAGCATTTTTACATGAAGAGGAATTAAGAAAGCGTTGTTAGTTCGGATATTTTCAACATAATAGAAGAAATATTAAAGCTTGTAGTAAGATACCATGAGAGTGCATTAAACGGAATCACAGTCCAACTGTTTCGAAGACTTACATGTTTAAAGTTTTTATTATGTTAATTTTATTCAAGAACTACTTTGTAGTCTATGACCATGCATTTCACTTTTACTAGCCCCCTATGAAATATTGTTTGTTTGTAATTAAGCACAAAGCTACACAAAGGATTATATGTGCTCTGCCTACCACAGGTATCGACACCCAGTTTCTAGCGTTGTAAGTCCGCAGACATACCGCTATGTCACTGGGGGGGACCTACGAAAGATTCCTTCAGAAAAAGTGTTGAAACAAATTAAATTGAACCTAAAAATGGTTAGGAATAAGTTAATTATAAATGTTAATAGAAAGTACTTCATATTAAAAAAAAGGGGGCTAGTAATTAACGTGCTCGGAAAGTAAATCCGAGAATTTATGGATCGCATCTCTTTTCCGTACTTTTGGACCGTGCATGCGTTATGAGAGTGACAGTCTTTAAACTTTAAACTATTCTTTAAACAAACACATGATAGCTGTATAGTATTAGCAATGCGTTGCCACTGGAGAGTGTTAAAATAACTTGAAATATGAAATAGCTTTTAATTTTAAAAAAAGAAACAGTTGGTTTTATAGACCTTCTATATATGAAGGTAGTATTTAGCCTATGGAATTATATCTGGGAAACATTACCAAATGGATAAACAATTACTTCAATTTTTAGAATCATTACCGGTTTAAAGTGAAAAACGCCTGAGCTGTAGAAGGGTGATATTTAATTTAATAATGTATGTGGAATATTACATCACTGTAACACTGATAATAACTTAAGTACGTCTGAGCTGTAGAAGTGTGATACTTAGTGTAATAATATGTGTGTAATATTGCATCACAATAAGACTGATAATAACTTAAGTACGCCTGAGCTGTAGAAGTGTGATATTTAATGTAAAAATGTATGTGTAATATTTCGTCACAATAAGACTGATAATAACTTAAGTACGCCTGAGCTGTAGAAGTGTGATATTTAATGTAAAAATGTATGTGTAATATTTCATCACAATAAGACTGATAATAACTTAAGTACGCCTGAGCTGTAGAAGTGTGATGTTTAATGTAACAATGTATGTGTAATATTGCATCACAATAAGACTGATAATAACTTAAGTACGCCTGAGCTGTAGAAGTGTGATATTTAATGTAAAAATGTATGTGTAATATTTCATCACAATAAGACTGATAATAACTTAAGTACGCCTGAGCTGTAGAAGTGTGATGTTTAATGTAACAATGTATGTGTAATATTTCATCACAATAAGACTGATAATAATTTAATTCACATCATTATTTACAGACCCAATATGAATTTCCAATAAGAAAAGTGCATAATGTTATTTCAGCTGTACGTCGTTTATTGTATCCTGCTGCTGACGAGTCCTATCGTTCAGAACTGTTATCAGGACTCATCAGACTGGCTGGGTTACAAACCACAAATATTTAGCTAAGGGTGGTTTTCTAGGAAGTCTGTACCGATCGGTTTTCAAGCACAATATATACAAAAGTAGCAAAGGTGCGCAAACTTTCGTGAAAAGATAGTATTATTCTTTGTTTATAGTTACCAAACACTATCGTGTTTAACGAGTTTTTCGTTTGTTCAGGCGACGATTATGTGGCGTTAATTAATGAAACTTTATTTTTTATTTCAGTGAAATATTAGCTTATTAAAACTGAAGAAAGCTCAATTAATATATAGTATACGCCTCCCAGCGGTAAATCTGAAGACTTATAACACTGAAAATCGGGTTTCGGTGCCCATGGTGGGCGCAGCACAAGTAAACAATGTGGAATACAAGAACATTACTTTTCCCAAGAAAATTTAGAAATTGTCAAAATCCATTGCATATGTAAAGTCAAATCTATCCCCTGCTTTGATGACACATAGGAGCTGGTGCTGGCCTTCGGTTTCAATGGTACAAGCAGATGAGGATGGTAACACATTCACTCTGGATGACGGACCGCTAGTCCTTCGCTGGTCAGCCCCCAGCTACCCAGTGATCCCCACTATACGACTGGGTAGACTGATGCAGTTGGGGTAAGGTGTCTTGCTCAAGTACATAACATGTCGCGAACAAGCCTACTCGCAACCTTATGATTACGAGTTTAAAGATCTAGTCATTGGGACACGCTGCCGAATTCGTAGGTAGGTGAATTATCAACTTTTATGTTATAATTATTTTTCGAGCTACCGTGAATTAAAGATACATAAAAGTGGTACGTTAGTGCAGATATGAATATATATATATATATTATTTCATCAGTTAGGTACCCTCGCCGTTAACAAAATTCTAGGGCCGAGCGAAGCCTAATGATTAGCGTGCCGGGGCTGTAAGTCCGAAATGTCGTGGCTTGCGACCACATAGCCCCAAAAGTGCGCCCCGCAATTTGGAACCATGGGTGCGCTATAAGACTTACTGTGAAATCTCGCTCTTCGATTACCCAATAGTAGTCTAAAGGTAGGCGTGGGGTTTGTTGACGAGCTGGCTTCACTCTTTTCTATCAGTTTCAAAACATTTTTTTTCTTGTCACATGGTTTACAATTTCCTTTAGTTGCTTTATATAGACATTTTTCATTTCTCACTGTCTGTTTGTTTCTTTTAAGATAGATCCATTATTCAGTTTTTTTTAAGATTGTGATAAAATTGGAAAATAGGGAGATCTGTCCGAAATATTATATCTCATGCCTTTGCTACAACAACTGAAAATATAAAACAAATGGATGCAGTATCCATAATTCAAATTAAATTCTTCCCATAGCAAACGCCTGATAACCGAGTTAACTAAGGGTTGGATATATTTTTAAACTTTATATTTAGGTTAGCATAGTATAATATGAAAATATATTAACCCATAATGGATATCAAAGCCTATGTCCAGGTGAGAACTGGAATCGAAATTAGCTCTTATCAGGCCACTTTGGGTTATAAAGGGGCATGTCACGCAATGTTTCTTGATGCAGCTTTTGATAAACATTTACATTCATCTTTCTTTAATGAGTTGCGAAACAATATTTAACAGGACGCAGCTGGCTTTCCAGCAACTTCTACAACTCATATGTTTTATTTTTAAATTTTGTATTTGTGTAAATGCAACAGGAAACGTATTATTTCGTACTAGAGAAACGACCCAGGTATAATGGCTAAATGAAAACCTTAATTGAAAATAGTATTAGCTTTCCTCCACTCAGTTAGTTCGATAATTGAAAACGTCTCCCAACTAAAGCTACAACTAGACCAGTTTTAATATTAATCTAATTAGGCAATCTGATGGACAGTGTATTTCTAACAATCTATAGGCACTACTTGTGTAAGTCCCAATCCCATCAGAACACACTTTAACCTTTCCCATTACAACACACTTTAACCTCTCTCTCGTCAGGACACACTTTAACCTCTTCCATTAGAACACACTTTAACCTTTCTCGTCAGAACATACTTTAACCTTTCCCATCAGAATACACTTTAAGTTTTCCCATTAGAACACACTTTAACCTTTCTCGTCAGAACACATTTTAACCTCTTCCATTAGAACACACTTTAACCTTTCTCGTCAGAACATACTTTAACCTTTCCCATCAGAATACACTTTAATTTTTCCCATTAGAACACACTTTAACCTTTCTCGTCATAACATACTTTAACCTTTCCAATCAGAATACACTTTAAGTTTCCCATTAGAACACACTTTAACCTTTCTCGTCATAACATACTTTAACCTTTCCA
>NW_013665748.1:601591-612986 GCF_000517525.1 Limulus polyphemus
ATTTGCAGAACATGATAACAGCTGTCTAGAAGCTACATAAAATAATATTTGTTGAACGTAATAACAGTTATCTAGAAGCTAAATAAAACATTATTTGCAGAACATGATAACAGCTGTCTAGAAGCTACATAAAACATGATTTGCTGAACGTGATAACGGCTGTCTAGAAGCTACATAAAACATGATTTGCTCATTTTAAAGGAAGTAAACTGAATATTCTCTCAATGTTTTGTACAATGACATTAACACTTAAAATATTTTAAAGGAAGTAAACTGAATATTCTCTCAATGTTTTGTACAATGATATTAACACTTAAAACATTTTAAAGGAAATAAACTGAATATTCTCTCAATGTTCTGTACAATGACATTAATACTTAAAACATTTAAAATCTTTTATGTCTCATTTATCATAACAGACTGACAGAAAAGCTAAACCCAAATGTCCAAGTTTTGTTTGTTTATTTGTTAAGCACAAAGTGGTTTTTAGCGTTATAAGCCTTCAGACTTACCGCTGAGCCACTGTTTGAGATCAAAAAGTTTTATATCTCAACATTTTGTATGCTTTTAAAATTACATACAAAAATACAACATAAATTATGGAAACTGAGATGCTGTCCACGAAATAAATTTGTGTGTAATTGTTAATTTTTAAACATATTGGACAATTTCTGTTTACTTTTCGATTTACTGATAAGTATTTTCGGATTACAAACACTTTAAAATTCGGTTACTGTAATCGACTGTAAGAATTTGGCAAAAATTAGAGATTTAAAGTTTAAGGAAGTAATTTTAGACATGGTTAGATATTTTAGATTTTAAATTTGGAAGAAAATTAATTATATTAGGCCGGTCGTACTGTTTCCTATCTCATACTTAAAATGTGTACTATAATGTATTGTATGCCATAGAAAATGTTTAAAATATTCGTTGCATTCATTTCCACTCTGCTTGATATCATCATTATGAAGCAGTAAGCAGAAGCGCCTAATAACACAGGCTTTATTTTCTTGAAATTTTTACATGTTCTACAGTGTTTCCTGTACGCTGAATCCGAAAATGATATCCATTTTTATCCAGCACGTACAGATTTTTTCACAAAACGTCATATGTACTTTTACATAAGTGAATAATTTTCATTGAAATCGGGTAACATTTTGTTATGCTTAAAACGTTGACAACCACTGGCTATAGATTTCTCTAGACCAATCGCTGCGTGAGAGTCTTATCGATCGTTCTAGAACCCACGAGAAACACACCGCTAGTATATAAACAGTTAACTGGCCGCATGACGTGTCATTTCTGGATAGTATTTGTTTGTGCGTGTACTTTGACATTATGTTTTTCTTTTCAGTATCTTTCATTCGTCGCTATGGCAACAAGAGGTTGTGTAAATGACCCAAACATATTCTGTTACATTTGTAATAAATCTGATCTAAGTAAGAGTTTTTTCTTCCAGATTTGTAAAAATCCTCACGTAATAGAAATAAATGAATATTTCTTTCGAAATCTGCGTAGCTGAATTATGGAAAATCCGTTATTAAAACCTAAACAACATTTATGAAGTTTAAATTCGCAGGCCTGTGTAATCGACTGAATTTCTAGATTAATATATCAATAAAATGTTACTTTCATTGATGGGTGCATCAATTCGCAGCTTCATAATTCACATATCTTAAGGTGTCTTTATACACAGGTCAATGACCTACAAAGCAACCCGAAATATTTAAAATTTTAACAAAGTTTTAAAGGCTTAGCGGGTTGCATTTGTGAATAGTAACTGTATAGTCTGTTTAGACTTGTTTATTTCTCTGATATAAAGGCTAGAAAAACGCCGAGTCTCATACGTATGTTTAAGATTAGGTTAAATGAGGAAAATATAATAATATATTTTATTTGTGTTACTTGCCATACCAAGTGATGTGAAAAATAGTGGGTTCTAGAGTTACCTGATTTCAAGATGTCACATATACAATTAAAATTTCCCAAAGATTTGGATTAACATCGCACAAATCATTCAGTTAATATTGACCTAAAAGCCCAAAATGTTAACTTCACACACACACAAAAACGAAGAAAACGAAGGTTTTATTATTCTGTGCATAGCTTAAAACCGGGGCTAAGCATGGCAAGATGGTTAGGGCGTTTGGCTCGCAAATTGAGGGTCGCGGGTTCGAATCTTCGTCCAACCAAACATGCTCGTCCTTTCAGATGTGGGGGCGTTATAATGTGATAGTAAAAGTGTAGCCCAAGAGTTGGCGCTGGGTCGTGATGACTAGCTGCCTCTAGTCTTTCACTACTAAATTAGGGACGACTAGCGCAGATAGCCCTCGAGTAGCTTTGCGCGCCCCCCAGTGGCACAGCGTTATGTCTGCGGATTTATCAACGCTAGAAACCAAGTTTCGACTGCCGGTGTGGGCAGAGCACAGATAGCCCATTGTGTATCTTTGTGTTTAACTTCACACAAACAAACGAAAGCTTTGCACGAAATTCAAAATAAACTTAAAACCGTCATGCACGCGTGACCTAATGGTAAAGAAGCAAGCACATTACTTCCAAAGTGAGTCTATAAGATAGAACTATTTTCCTTATTATTCGCTATAGAACGGCTTGAGGTAAAGATATCAATATATGTTTTATTACACCTTTTTTTCCCTTCCAGAGATCTCGTTTATTATAGTTTATTATACAGCTATTACCAACCAAAACTAATTAAACATCTTGTCCTGTAAAACATTATTAGAACATGCAGGATGTGTCCTGCTTGTAACTTTTACAACTGCTTAAAAATAAAGAAGCACGAGTTTAGGTATTTTAGTTATTGCCTGGAGAACTCTAGAATATTACAAGAAAACGCTACGCCAGATGAAATACCTTCGAGCGTGTTCTTATATATTAGTACTTACCTCTTGATTTACTTCAATTCAAAATTACTGTAGGAATAACTTTGTTTAATTAACCGCAAATATTTCGAGAAAAAAACAAAAACTTTTCTTAACCAGCATTGAAACATTTTTTTGATTGTTTGAAGTCAGTTTGTCACAATTTATTTGTTCTTAGGTTTTTATTATAGTCCTTACAAAAACATGTTCGTAAAATATTAAGTATTATTAAAGTTAGAAAGTGTTACTTATGATAATTTAATCCTTTCCTGCCATGGACTCCCTCTAATTAACCTATTTATTTGTGAGGAAAATTATTTTCAAATTATTTTACTCTTTTCTTTAATCTGCGTTTTTCTTGAGGAACTAAGAATTCGGCTAATTGTTAGAGACTTAATAAAAGTCAGAAATACGCAGTTGTTTTAACTAATAATTAATAGAAGCCAGGAAAGTTAAACGTATAGTAAAATATAATGGTTCACCAATTTAAAATGAATTTAACTTTTACAGAGAAGAAGTTATGGTTTCTAGTAAACCTCCAACTACAGAAATTTAATCAAACCTTATAAGAAGATTTGTATATGTTAATGCAAAGGCGTGTGGCAGAAAAGGCGAACTATGGTTGTTATGTTTATCATATACATATTCTTGTCAGGACGAATTTGTAACTATCCGACAGTGCTGTTACACTAATGTCTCATGCAATATGTTAAAGCTTTTTTGAGAAATGACATTTGTAAAGCGAGATTATCCAATATTGCAGTACCAAATTACACAAATGAAAGCGGAAAAACTCTCGTACAACAAAACCTGTCGGTCCGAAAAGGCTCAGAAAACTACACCTCAAGCTAATCTGAAGCAACAATTTCATCCATAAAGTGAAGGCTATGGTTACAAATGAGAATTTTATGATCCAAAAACCTATTGCGATGAAGCTGGGTATATCTCCTGGTTCCATTAATACTAAAGTTGATGAAGGTTTACAAACTAAAATTTACCAAACGTCCTTCTAGACATCGGAGTCACAAGAAAAAATGGCTGAAGAAATTGGAATCACAACATCATCATTCGACTTCGTACCTTTCAATCATCCTCATGCAATACCAATGAGATTTGTTTTTACTCCCATTCTGCTTCAACGGAGCGTTTGGGGAAGGTTGTAATGATGTAAGGTTTAAGATGGATCTCAACGTCTTTCGAAGAAATGTGTTACAATGGAAATTGCGGTGTCACGCAATAGTGCTTAATCATGACCATAAGACTGTACACGAACAACTATGGAGGAAGTTATTTCCAAAGACCACACAGTGATGATAAGAAAGATAGTTTTAGCAACTGCGTTCAGTCCATTAGAAATGTGTTCGTTGAAATATATTTGGCTTATGTATAAGTTGGTCTTAAATTGAAATGCGTGCTAAATTTAGCTTTGATTCATGTTGTTTTTTCTCATGAGTAAACTTTGATTTATATCACGTTATTCCACAAGAATATCGGTAAATATCGGGATCTAAGTGACAAGAACAAGAATTACTAATCAAATGTTCAGACAAACTATGTGTCTTCATCACGTAACATGGGCAACTTTATATGGGAACTTCCAGACGAATTTTATGAACTATATTTTGCTAGGGCTAAGAAGCTTTAAGATGAAACCGACGGCCTCTTTCTATTCTTAATCTACGCATGCTGGTGTGGGACAGTTTTTCTCTTACGCGTTTAGGACTTTCTGAAAATTGTAGAGAATAGAGAATACGTTATGTAGCTTTTAGACAACTGTTATCACGTTCAGCAAATCATGTTTTATGTAGCTTCTTGACAACTGTTATCACGTTCAGCAAATAATGTTTTATGTAGCTTCTAGACAACTGTTATCACGTTCAGCAAATAATGTTTTATTTAGCTTCTAGACAACTGTTATCACGTTCTAGAAGCTATATAATTATGAAAAACACGAAATGTTATAGAAGCTATATAATTATGAAAAACACGAAATGTTATAGAAGCTATATAATCAAGAAAAACACGAAATGTTATAGGACCTATATAATTATGAAAAACACGAAATGTTATAGAAGCTATATAATTATGAAAAACACGAAATGTTATAGAAGCTATAAAATTATGAAAAACATAAGTAACAAAATAAGATTACCGGTACAACATTTACATATCTGACATAAAACGAGCATGAACAGCAATGAAAATTACCTTATCGAATTTTTTTCAAATATTTCAAAATAGAAAAGATAGTTTCTCACTTTACCATCAAGGAAACGAAGCTCTCCTTGTAAATTCTAGACAAATAATCACAGGTTGTCCTTGTAATTTTAAACAGAACTACACAAAATTACTTGTTAAGTAAGTGACTTTGTTAAATAGAACTACACTAAAAGTACTTGTTAAGTATTTGACTTTGTTAAATAGAATAACACTAAAAGTACTTGTTAAGTTACTGACTTTGTTAAATAGAACTACACTAAAAGTACTTGTTAAGTATTTGACTTTGTTAAATAGAATAACACTAAAAGTACTTGTTAAGTTACTGACTTTGTTAAATAGAACTACACTAAAAGTACTTGTTAAGTATTTGACTTTGTTAAATAGAATAACACTAAAAGTACTTGTTAAGTTACCGACTTTGTTAGATAGATTGTTTGTTTTTGAATTTCGCGCAAAGCTACACGAGGGCTATCTGCGCTAGTGGTCCCTAATATAGCAGTGTAAGACTAGAAGGAAGGCAGCTAGTCATCACCACCCACCGCCAACTCTTGGGCTACTCTTTTACCAACGAATAGTGGGATTGACTGTCACATAAAACGCCCTCACGGCTGAAAGGGCGAGCATGTTTGGTGGGACGGGGATTCGAACCCGCGACCCTCAGATTGCGAGTCGAGCGCCTTATCCACCTGGCCATGCCGGGCACGTGTTAGATAGAATAACACTAAACGTACTTGTTAAGTTACTGACTTTGTTAAACAGGACTACACTAAAAGTACTTGTTAAGTTACTGACTTTGATAACGAGAAGAAACTAAGAGTACTTGTTAAACAGCTGTTAAGATTTGTTTGTTTGTTGTTAACCTCAAAGCTACACAATGGCCTATCTGTGCTGTAACCGCTGTAAATATTGAACTACGAGGTATATTGCTATAAACTTTCAAACTTACCGCTGAGCTACTGGGGATCTTTTGTTAAGCAGAGCCCCTAGATAAATAAAGAATAATTTTCTGAAATATAATTTATTAAAGATCTATTCAGCTGGTCTAATCTAAGAACCCTTTTTAAATATTTATATAATATATTTAGTTATTTATTTCATGGCTTATATTATGGCACATATATATATCAGAAGAACTCGGCAAGAAGTATTGATTTTGTAATTTATTATATTGTTCTTCTTTAACCACTTGACTAAAATATTTCATTCTCAGTAAATATAATTTATAACTATGAACTAATTGTGTTGGTTCACCATATATAAACTTTGGTATTTTAATTCTGTATGCATAAGGTTCTGTGAAAGATAGTGCACTGATAAATTAAACTGAATCGGAAAATTATCTGGTGATTTCAATAAAACCCAGGAGTTTGTAGAAACTTTACAGACGTGCGAAAATATTAACTGGTAGTTCTATATTACAGAGTATACCAGATAGTGATATGGTATCGTTCATTTTGTTACTGTAGTAGACGCAGTTAAAAATATGTGCAGCAAATCGGAGTTGAAGTTGTCCTTTAACTAATGGTATGAACAGAGCAATTAATTTAACTAAGTCTTGAATAGACGTGAGCAATACTCCATAAAACGTCAGTTTGAAACCGGTACTGCAATCGAATTGAGCAATATTTTGTGCATAAAAAAGGCACACCCTCTGTGCTAAAACACATATGTATCAAAAATATTAAGTATCTAATGTTCATAGGTTTGGTTGCTAGTAGAATTACGGCCGAAAACATTGCTATTAGCAATGGTACCGAATTAATGAATCAACATGATATAATTTTGTTTTATGGCATTACATATACTCCTAAATTGGATGATGTTCTAGGTTACCTATATTAATTACCGGGCTGGTTTTTGGTTATGATTTATATAGGTGACTTACTTGGATCAGATGTTAATGATTATGGACATACAGACGATTACAAGGTGCAAATGTTTAAGGTAGTCAATACATCACTTATGTTGAACCTCCGTAAGGCAAGACGAAGATCGAATAATGGTGTCCGCTAATATTCTGAGAGTAGAACGCATATGTTTTACTGGTACTAGAATTGATCCGTAACAACGAAATTTTAAAGACTAAACACAAAATAGTTAATTTTTTTAGTATAATTATGTTACGATTGGTTTATATTTAATAAATAATGGCAGAGTTACAATACATTAAAGTTGGGCTGAGGATGTAAAACTTTCACACACTTGTTTTAACAATCTCGAGTAAATTGTTTTTTCATAGAATAAGTTAACTGTTTCTAATGTCTTGGGTACGTTACTGGTTTTTCGCAAGTGATTTCTACACACTACCACGAAAAGTCTCGGTAAAAGAGAGAAAAAATCGTTTTTTTTTGGCGGGCGTCAAATAAGGGTAGAGAAAAGGAAAGGATTTTTAACTATGTTGATCTAGACAAGGTTGAATGAAACAGATATAGTACTGTTGGGTCATTAGAAATATATATAACGTGCGTTGCCATATAAATAATCTATAAAAGTAAACAAATAACATACGCCTCGGAAAATAAAATAATAGAAAATAGTGTATATATATATATATATATATATATATATAACATAATATAACACTTAAAGCCAGCCCTTATCATTCATATACTTATCAAACTTTCTCTTAAAATCATTTAAATTTACTGCCTCGACAACATCCTAAGGCAACCCGTTTCAAAGATCAACCACCCTGTTAGAAAAATAAAACTGTATTAACTGAAGATGACTCCTACTCTGTCCCCTAGTCCTACCATTCTCACTATTAAATATGGAAAAAGATGATGCATCAACACTATCACTTCCATCAACTATATTAAACACCTCAACCAGATCCCCTCTGACTCTTCTTTTTTTTCAAGAAAAAACAATTTCAGAAATTTCAACCTCTCTTCGTATGACAACCCCTCCATCCCAGGCACCATTCTAGTAGCCCTCCTCTGAACCATTTCCAACAATTCAATGTCCTTCCCGGGGTAAGGAACACAGAATGAACACAATACTCCAAATGTGGTCTAACCAGCGACCTATACAATGAAATTATAACCTCTTTAGACTCGTATTCAAATTTATATAGATACAACCTAAAATCCTATTTGCCCTACCACTAGCAATAGCACGCTGCCTGGATAGTTTAAGAGACTGATCAACCATTACACTAAGATCCCGTTCTTTCATGACACTGTTAAGGTTATTCCCATCCAAATTATACTTATAATTCAAATTACGATAACCCACCTGCATTATCAGGCATTTATTATAATTAAAACCCATCCGCCATTTGTTCGTCTAACTCACTAAATGATCTAAATTATTTTGTAAAGCAGCAGCATCCTCTTCACAGCTAGCAACATCCAAGACCTTAATATCATTTGCAAATTTATGTAATTTATTGACATGTATATTATGCGTTGGCATAGAAACAATCTACAAAAGCTTATCTTAGTTACTTGTAACAAACACATCGCCGGGAAAAGTATAATAAAGGAAATGTGTATATATATACACACAAGTACACATTTATATATACATTCCGTCCAGATAACCGTGGGTACTTTATTATTTACATTAGTTGTTCATTACAATAAATCATATCACTCACATATAGTATTTGACCTTTAAAGTTCTTTTCATGTTAAAGTTCGTGAAAAAAAGAGAGTAGAGAACAACAGAAACGTTCAACTATGTAATTAAGCAAAATACTTATATTTAGAAAAATAAGACATTTCCATAGCCTATAATTAGGAAATCAAAGTTAGCTTTAATGTCGTTGCTACATACAATTTACATTGCTGCGTAAATTCAGAGTGAGAACAAGCTAAAGTGATTCCTGTAATTAAGGCTTGGCGTGAATATGGAAAAAGAAAATAGGATTAAGGCACATTTAAATGTTAATGGAAATAATTCATCTTATCAAATGGATCGAGCATAGCCTAGTTTTTAGCGTAGCCTAAATGTGATTTCGGGAATTTGTGGCTCGCGTCTCGTTATCGCAAAAACGTGATCCCCCTCTTTGGGGCTGTGGGTGCGCTAAAGAAAAAAAGACAGACAAACCCCACTATTCGGTCAGAAACAAATAACCCTACCGTTGGCGGTGAGTGCTGTTGACTAGCTGCCTCATCTCTAGTCTGTAAGTTCAAAATGAGGAACTGCTATGCGCAGGTAGCTCTTTATGTAGCATTGCGCGAAAAATTGTAAAATGAAATAAACTGAATATTCTCTCAATGTTTTGCACAATGATATTAATACTTAAAACATTTTAAAGGAAATAAACTGAATATTCTCTCAATGTTTTGTACAATGACATTAATACTTAAAACATTTTAAAGGAAATAAACTGAATATTCTCTCAATGTTTTGCACAATGATATTAATACTTAAAACATTTTGAAGGAAATAAACTAAATATTCTCTCAATGTTTTGTACAATGACATTAATACTTAAAACATTTTAAAGGTAATAAACTGAATATTCTCTCAATGTTTTGTACAATGATATTAATACTTAAAACATTTTAAAGGAAATAAACTGAATATTCTCTCAATGTTTTGCACAATGATATTAATACTTAAAACATTTTAAAGACAATAAACTGAATATTCTCTCAATGTTTTGCACAATGATATTAACACTTAAAACATTTTAAAGGAAGTAAACTGAATATTCTCTCAATGTTTTGTACAATGACATTAACACTTAAAATATTTTAAAGGAAGTAAACTGAATATTCTCTCAATGTTTTGCACAATGATATTAATACTTAAAACATTTTAAAGGAAATAAACTGAATATTCTCTCAATGTTTTGCACAATGATATTAACACTTAAAATAACATTTCGTGTTTTTCATAATTATATACCAGAATACACTTTAACCTTTCCCATTAGAATACACTTTAATTTTTCTCGTCAGAACATACTTTAACCTTTCTCGTCAGAACATACTTTAACCTTTCCAATCAGAATACACTTTCACCTTCACCATCAGCACATACTTTAACCTTTTCCATCAGAATACACTTTAACCTTTTAGCCTGGTTTCTGTTTGTTTTTTTCTGTGAGCATGGCATTTCTTTTCTTATTTCACGACTGGATTGATGAGAACATGGGTTCTATGATTTTTCGTGTGTGTTTTTGCGTGATATCTTTATACATTTCAGGAGAATTATTTGTAATGTGGTCTAACACGCTAGTTTGCAATTTTTTCCCCATTTTCATTTCAGTTAAATTACAGAAACGAGAGAACATGAAAGATATTTTCATTTTCTATGTACTTTTATTGTTTATATCTTTCTGGCATTTTCCTGATATGTATATATTTGAACACACATGTATCACATTAGTACCTTAGCGAAGACTTCTCGTGTTCTTAAAGTTGATCACATTGTTTCACATAAGATACTTATAATTGTATCTCTCGAGATTTTTATTCTGTTACACTGAATTAATCCACATATAAAGAAAACACTTACGCTTAAGAAAAGGAAAAAAAAGTAACAAAGATATTCGTAGACAGAATTTCCTTTTTCTTTTGTAAGCATTTGGGTTTTTAGCAGTTCAATTATTTTGTCACGAAGACTATTAAATTCAACCTAATCTCATGTTTTAGTTGACGGAGAATTTTTCTTTCATTTCTAGATTAGTAGCCAGAGTAAACGTGGTCATCTGTATGATCATATAACTAAGTTGACTGATGTTTGTAAATCACGAAATGTCTTAAACCTGGATCAATACGACTAAACCAAGATGTCATATGTTGGTAAATAGGAATATAATCCAGAATAAATGTGTTTTATTTTCAGTGGCTTTAATAAATTAAAAAGTTAGGCATATGTGTTTAACACAACATTTTGTTACAACAAAATGTTATAGGACCTATATAATTATGAAAGACACGAAATGTTATAGAAGCTGGAAAGGTTAAAGTGTGTTCTAATGGGAAAAATTAAAGTGTATTCTGATGGGAAAGGTTAAAGTATGTTCTGACGAGAAAGGTTAAAGTGTGTTCTAATGGAAGAGGTCAAAGTGTGTTCTAATGGAAGAGGTTAAAGTGTGTTCTAATGGAAGAGGTTAAAGTGTGTTCTGACGAGAAAGGTTAAAGTGTGTTCTAATGGGAAAACTTAAAGTGTATTCTGATTGGAAAGGTTAAAGTATGTTATGACGAGAAAGGTTAAAGTGTGTTCTAATGGAAGAGGTTAAAGTGTGTTCTAAAGGAAGAGGTTAAAGTGTGTTCTGACGAGAAAGGTTAAAGTGTGTTCTAATGGGAAAACTTAAAGTGTATTCTGATTGGAAA
>NW_013665748.1:613880-619339 GCF_000517525.1 Limulus polyphemus
GACCCCCACGTTCAGCAAATCACGTTTTATGCAACTTCTAGACAACTGTTATGATGTTCAGCAAATAATGTTTTATGTAGCTTCAGCAAATAATGTTTTATGTAGCTTCTAGACAACTGATATCACATTCAGCAAATCACGTTTTATGCAACTTCTAGACAACTGTTATCATGTTCAGCAAATAATGCTTTATGTAGCTTCTAGACAACTGTTATCATGTTCAGCAAATAATGTTTTATGTAGCTTCTAGACAACTGTTATCATGTTCAGCAAATAATGCTTTATGTAGCTTCTAGACAACTGTTATCACGTTCAGCAAATAATGTTTTACATACTTTTTCGTAAGGTTCTGTATCGTATATTTGATACTTTGTCCATATGTACTTTTACTTTTATGAAAAACTTCTCAAGACAAATTGTATATAGTAGTACATTTACTTAAATACTCACCTACCTAGCAAAACCTCATTCATCCTACTAACTTTTTTATATTTAAAACAATGAAACAAATACTATGTATTTTCATCTAAGTAAAACAGATTTCAGTTAATTCAGTTTAATTAAATTAATTGTTTATTAAATTAATTTTAACGGCAAGTGATGTACACAGTGGGCTAAATAGCTAAGTTAGAGATCAAATTTTTATATACAGTAGGTTAAATGGCCAGTCAGACACTCCATGGTTCTAAACAGTGGGCTAAATGGCAAGTCAGAGACTCCATGGTTATACACAGTGGGCTAAATGGCCAAGTCTGAGTCCATGGTTGTAAACAGTGGGCTAAACGGCCAAGTTAGAGACTCCATGGTTGTGCACAGTGGGCTAAATGACCAAGTGAGAGACTCCATGGTTGTACACAGTGGGCTAAATGGCCAAATCAGAGACTCCATGGTTCAGGTATAGCCGTCCCTAATTTTGAACTATGTTCCAGAGAGAGAGAGTAGACTGTACCCTGTACCCGCCTGTAGCGGCTAATCTTAACCGAAAAGCAGGATTTACTGTCAATCTTACAACGCACCCACAGCTGAAAGAATGAGTGATGCGTGTTAAGTAGTACCACGGCTCGAACCTGATACCCTTGTAAACTCCACTCTGATACAGTACTACTAGACCACACTCGAGCTGAGTTTCAAATGAACAAGCCATTAGATAAATTCTCCTAACTTTATCAGTTGCATACGAGTACACTCAGAGACCAACTTGTAATATAGAGCACACTATACTCAAGTCTGCTCAGTTGTTTATGTACTTTCATCAGTATTAATACGTTGAGAACAACGAAGCTGCTTTGCATTGAAACGTCCACCTGTGTAATATTGAACATAGTTTTCCATTTGTTCTGTTTTCAGTTGTTACGTTGACATGGTGTGATTCACCATCTACGCATATAGAAGTCAATGAACGAACTGACGAAAGTGCAGTATAAGCTGAATCAGCCCAAATAAGTCAAACTGCCGAGTAAAATGTTGTTATTATTATCGTTGTACATATTCATTATTAGGCCGATTGTAGACATTGTACCTAATGATATATTGATTATTATAGACATTATAAAATTATACATTTATAAGTATTATTTGCTCTTTCATGAGCAGCTTCCTCAGAATCTTTTTATTTGTTCAGAGATATAATAACTTTTGTGCTCTTCAATTTTCCCAGATTAACTTTTTATAAGTTAATCAACAAGTGGCGCTTAACTCAATTATATGTAAAGGCGCCAATAATTTGTAAAATGCCAGGTCTGAAAGTTAGAGTATTTTGCTTCGTGCCTGCCGAAAAAACAACAACAACTTTCAACTCCTTCTAGAAGCAGGGCCCGGCATGGCCAGGTGGTTAGGGCGCTCGACTCGCAATCTGAGGGTCGCGGGTTCGACCCCCGTTACCCCAAACATGCTCGCCCTTTCAGCCGTGGGGGCGTTATAGTGTGACGGTCAATTCCACTATTCGTTGGTAAAAGAGTAGCCCAAGAGTTGGCGATGGGTGGTGATGACTAGCTGCTTTCCCTCTAGTCTTACACTGCTAAATTAGGGACGGCTAGCGCAGATAGCCCTCGTGTAGCTTTGCGCGAAATTCAAAACAAACAAACAAACAATCTAGAAGCAACCTTGTGTTTTCTCTCAGGGAGCTCCATTCGTTTTACTAAAGGTGTTGAGGTCGCACAGAGCTAGCCACGAACACAGGCAGGGCTTATGATTAAGTCGCTTCCTTCTCACACCCTTCCTCAACAACATCAACACTCACATCCACTGTTAAACTAGATAAACATGTACGTCCGGAAATTAAATTCTCCTCATAAAACTAGGAAGACTGAGACTTAAGAAGCAGCCGAATGGAGATAACTTTATTTCCACTGATAGAACCCGGTTTACCGAGTAAATCTTGATAGACAACTACAAAAACGCGTTGTCATAGAAACGTATAGTGCACAAGGTAATATCCAATTTACTGGAGGATTGTGAGTATCACAAGTACTTGATTAAGATATTAAAATAATTTTATGATATTAGCTATTACCTCTCAACCAGTAATCAAGCATAATGTTTCATTCATACTTTACTGAAGAGAAAAACGGACTTAATAGTCTAAATATGAGAAACAAAATTTAAATAATAATGTTTTAACAGTTCTGTTAAAAGTAATTTATTAATTGACTGTGAATAATCAATTTTCTTGACGATGAGTTATGAACTTGCCTTATTTGATGAGCTTTTTGTTAAAGATGCCTTATTAACTAACTGTGACTGGTTAACGTTTGAAATATATAGCTTATTAACTAACAGTCATTGGTTAACGTTTGACAAATATGCCTGGGAAACAGTCATGACAAAACTCATCAACCAATGTGGCTGGATCCTCAAAATCAGCTCCAGAAACTACCCAGGCTGGAATACCAGCCTCAGTACATTCTATATACAAACTGAGACCCCTAACAACAACATGCATAATTCCCATCCTATTATACATTACAGTAGGTGGTCTACTTTTAATATCACTGCCAGGTTTAGGTTTCAAAATGGTTTGAAACCTGGGCCAAATATTAATAGGAAGAGAACAAGTAGTATTACATTTTTTAACTCGAGTTGGGAGTTCTATTTAGAGTGACATGATATTAAGGTTTTGGGTGTTGTTGGCTGTGAAGAAGATGCTGCTGCTGCTTTATAAAAGAATTTGTATTACTTGTTGAGTTGAACATATAATGGCTAGGTGGCTTTTAATAATAACAAATGGAAAGTAATGCATGTGTGATATCATAATTTGAATTATAAGTATAATTTTGATGGAAGTAACCTTAACAGTACTTTGAAAAAAAAAAGATCTTGGTGTTCTGGTTGAATAGTCTCTTAAGCCATACAAGCAATGTGCTATTGCTAGTGACAGGATAAGTAGGATTGTAGATTGTCTCTATTGAAATATTGAATACGAGTTTAAAGAGATTATAATTTCATTGTATGGGTCACTGGTTAGGTTCTTAAGAAGGACATTAAATTACTAGAAAGGGTTCAGAGGAGGGCTACTAGGATACCTATGATAGAAAGGTTTTCATAAGAGGACAACTTAAGATCTCTGAAATTGTTTTCTCTTGAAGAAGAATTAGAGGAATGTCTGATTGAAGTGTTTAAAATTGTTAAGGAAATTGACATTTTGATGTATTAGCTTTTTTCGTACTTAATGGTGAGAACGGTAGGATTAGGGAACATAAAAATACATTGTGGCAGTGTAGGAGTCATCTTCAGTTAAGTTTGTTTGTTTGTAGTTAATCACAAAGCTACACAATGGGCTATCTGTGCTTTGTCCACGACGGGTATCGAAACCCGGATTCTAGCATTGTAAGTCTGCAGACATACGGCTATGCCACTGGGGGCCTTTCGGTTAAGACAGCTTTATTTTTCTAACAGGGTGGGTGGCCTTTGAGATGGGTTGCTTTCAGATATAATGGATGCAGTTAACGTAAGGAACTTTAAAGGAAAGCGTGATAAATATTTCAATTGTAAGAGCTGACTTTGAGTATTTTACTAAAGTCATATTTTGCAGTGTTTTACTAAAGTTAAGTTATGAAACATATTTTATGATGTAGTATTCATAAGGGAAATTACGAACAACTGATAAGTCAGTAGATTACAATACAGGAGATTCAAACATATTTGTTTGCAGAAAATTAAAACAAACAGGACCAGCAAAAAATGTGAAAAAACAGGTGTTCCGTAAAGAAATAAAATATTTATTAACAACCACAATTGTTCTGAATAGCATCTGTGGTTGTTGGAGTCGAGAGAAAGTTCGATTGAACTCATTTAAGAAAGAAAGGATTTTGTTGATACTTCACGTTTGGTCAAACTAGGATTTTATTGCAGTGTTCCACAATCTTAGATTACCTATGCCAGTGACGATTCTCATAACACATTCTCAGGGAGATTTACACATTCCTCATTCCAAACTTGCACACGTCTGCACTTCTCCCTTACTTGAGTATAAAGCCCAAGGGGGTGAAATAACGAAATCTTGCCAGGCGAGTACAAGCTCTCTTGAATGATCACTGTGGTTTGTAACCTTGGCAACCAAGCAAGTTTAGAACCTACATCCTGTTTATAAGGACATCAGTTAAACGTAGCAAGCCAGCGTGAGGATTCTCTAAAATGTCTGAATATACCAGATTAAAGTTACATTGTATTCTAGTTATGGGAAAATAAAATCTAACATTTTTCTAATGCTGTTTGTTTGAGAGCAAAGACACATTGGGCTATCTGTTGTGTCCACCGCGGGGAGTCAAGCTCCGGATTTTAGCTTTGTAAGTCCGTAACTTCCCGTTGTCCCATAGGTGGACTGACAATTATTTACTTCCATACTGACAAAAACAGATAAGTGTCTAAATATACGCAAGTTAAATGCCAAATTAAGCTAAGTTCTTAATAGTTTTGATTCGCTAATAAACTGAAGATTTTACTAAGCCAACTTGAAATCTACAATATGAAAAAAAACCTAAATCGTATTAATTATGAACAAAATGTTTCCATCCATCTTATATATATATCTGTATTATAACGTTTTAATGCACTGCCGTCCTGTACCCACTGAAGTCTTAAGAAAAAAAAACTTCATTTCTAAAGCGATCAGAAGCTAATTACTAATTGAGTCATTTAAATATGTACATTGAAATTAAACGAACAGGTCATTTTAAGCATACTCTAATTGGGATAAGAATAAAATATACGACATTTCTGCCTAACATGAAAATCATTAATATCTGGATCATCAACAGTTTTAGACATCTAAAAAATGTATTTTTCAGTGTG
Source organism: Limulus polyphemus (assembly GCF_000517525.1). Classification (NCBI taxonomy): domain Eukaryota; kingdom Metazoa; phylum Arthropoda; class Merostomata; order Xiphosura; family Limulidae; genus Limulus; species Limulus polyphemus. Next base: position 619,170 of record NW_013665748.1, read on the forward strand.
TTTATCTACCATTCTAAAGGTAAGTGTGATTTTTTAATCACTGTTTTAATGTCTGAAATAAACGATAAAGAATAAGTTACAAAGATTATTTGGAAAACAATACCAAAGTGCTTATTTGTATAAAGGCCTGGCATGGCCAGGTGGTCAGGGCGCTCGACTCGCAATCTGAT
>NW_013665748.1:619668-636278 GCF_000517525.1 Limulus polyphemus
ATAATTTGACGGTCAATCCCACTATTCGTTGGCAAAAAGAGTGGCCCAAGAGTTGGCGGTGGGTGGTGATGACTAGCTGCCTTCCCTCTAGCCTTACACTGTTAAATTAGGAACGGTAGCGCAGATAGCCCTCGTGTAGTTTGCACAAAATTAAAAAAAAACAATTATTTGTATAATTTATGTGTAGTTATTTCTGTAACATTAGATGAAGTCGAGTGGCCGTTTTAAGAACGATTTTCAATGACACGTATGTGTTTGGGTTGAAAAATAAAGTAAAACAATAAAATAAACAAAATCGCACTCTTTCGAGCATGACATACGTTTGCTACAATCCATATTAATTCAACATTGTTTTAAAGTAAGATATCCCACCAGTGGCACAGCGGTATGTCTTCGGACTTTAAGTGTTTGTAAGAATAATATTCAAATGTATTTTGTTTTGGCAAGAGTGAAGCTTCACTACGCTTTAACTAGTGAAACATTCCCATTTACTGGAAAGGCTTGAAAGTAGTAGGGACTACCTACGAAGGAATATAAATATTTTATTCACTACTATCTAGTTCTCTTTTTAAATTTTCATTAACATGCTTTAGGTATTTAGAGTCCATATGAAGATATGAAACATAACAACTCATTATTTTTTTTGGTATGCTAGAAACTATACTATTTCAACATTTAAATATTTCATAATGTACAAAACTCTACCCACACTAAGCTCCTTAACTGAGAGACAGAACTTATAACCACACATTCTTGTTATAACTTTTGGATCCACCTTGATTTATTTAGTATTTATCTGAATCCTCACAACTTTGAGGTTTATGCTGTGTTCAGTTTGTTGTCAAGTGACTGCTCTTTCCCTACAATAAATATTTCAGCTTCTACTTTGTTAGCCCCCCCCCCCCAGTGGCACAGCGGTATGTCGGCGGATTTAAAACGCTAAAAAACGGGTTTCGATACCCGTGGTGGCAGAGCACAGATAGCCCATTGTGTAGCTTTGTGCTTAACGTCAAAAAACACACAGAGTAAGATAATTCATGTATAGGAGTTTTAGTGAAATATAAAAAAATGGTATGGAAATTAAAAATGAAATTCATGTTTTAAAAGAAAATCGTGCACGTGGCTAAATGAGCAGTTTTGTGGTTCCTAGAATTCAGGTATAGCAATCCAAAAGGAGCACCTCCCACCATAGTTCTTGTCCGGATCTTTGAGTTCCATAATAGGATGAAATGCAGCTTTTATAACGCGCCCACAGCCGAGTCTATTTAGCGTCATCACATCTCGAACTCAGATAGTACCTGCTCACTACAAAAAGAAATTTCAAAGAAGTTTTGCAGTAACGTAGAACATTGTTTAACGGCTTTGCTACTCTCTAGGTCAACGTTTCCTCACCTTAATCTCGATATATGTATTTCTCATATAGGATTAAAATTTGTTCAAGTTTTAGCATAACAAACAATAAATAGACATTTTTAATGTCTATATTTCTGTTCATAAACATTTAGTGCGATATAACATATATCATACTCCTTGATATTACACAGACGTAGGCGAACAAATTCAAGCATGTTTGTTTTCTAAATATTTCTTGAAGTTAAGTCACAGAAGATAGACATAAAGATCTGTATGCATTAATACACCCTCTCGTCAAGAGAGGAAAAACGTAAATTAGAACAGTTTAACTATTCTCTGTAGTTATGTGACAAAAGTTCCACCTCACATTTAAATAGAATGTTTAATCTGAAGCTCCACTCTCCTTGATGCTTCCAGTACCGTGGGTTTAATATACAAAAATTTACTGGTTTGCAAATAAAAATATATCAAATCTTAGAGTCTAAAGATGTTCATATTAATTCCTGTTTCAACGTGACGAAAAACATTTCTTTTTTTTTTTTGTACGATACACCAAAATTTTTACTTCGTCTTTTTGTTCCAACACAACAAAGGTGTCGTCTCACTCAAAGTGCACAACAACTAAATGAGACTCCTTTTACTTCGGGTGAAAGGAAAAGAACAAAGCTTTCTTTAAAAGCTTAGGGCTTTGAACCAAACGCACGTACGTAATCTAATGTTACCTGCCCACTTTAAAAGGAGAATTTCAAAGACATTTTGCTGCTCAGCAAAAGCGTAGAACGTTGATTAACCGTTTTGAAAATCTCTAGTGTGTGTAGGAGTTAGAAGGAGTGGTGGTGAAACTAAGATCTAGAAATCAATACCAGATTTACTTTAGAGCAAAACTTTATTTAGTAAAAATATTTTAATAAGTTCGTGTTTAGCCAAATCTTTGCAGTTATTGTACATCCATAAGTATCTTATAATGGTCAGATATTTCGTGTTAAAGAATTGTTTGAAGATTTTATGATAAAGCCAGCATTTTAGCAAAAAAAGTTGATACCTTTGTAACCTTTGATATTTCTAAAGTTAGACAGCCACAATTACTGACTAATGTGGTGTTCCACACCCAGTCAGCTTTCTTCCTTATGGTTCGACAGATGGTTTTGGCATGGACTATTCAAGACTTGACAGTTTCCCCCGGGTCTCACATATCTCCATACACTTATTACATTAACTTCATGTTTCCAAATCTGACACATATATAGCACCTGAAAGGACGTCGTCTTTTTTTTATTCCACTCTACCCGTACAAAATGAAATGCCTCAAGTTCTCATTTTGTACTATACTTTTATTAATTTGTTTATTTTTCATTTTATTAACAGAAACGCTTGAGACTGTCGTTAGGGGATGATGTAGTTTAGATCTTCAGCACTTTTTTTTATCATTCTTGTAAAATACATATTTTGATTACTGAGCAGCTATGGACAAAAAGGCCGTAGATTCTAACTAACAGAAGACGTAGGAAAACAATTAATAGTTTACTGACTGTAAAAAATTAAACTAGATAAATTCGAAGCGATTTATAAAATCATAAGAATTATATGTCTTCAAGTTAATAAAAAAATTGCATATTGAATACTTTAGGTTGATAAAGCGTTTCTAGATTCCTTAAAAAAGGAAATACGTTTCATGATTGGTGCACCTTCAGTTACAAAGACAGAACATGTGTTTGTATGTATGTAGTAATTTACAAAGTATATATTACAATGAAGTAATGTTATTAAAGAAAGAAAAGTACACATTATTTTTGATTCAGCAAAATAAATAAATATGTAATAATTAGAACATAACAATTGTAAAATAGACGAAAAATGTCAAATAATAGCAGAAAATAGTTGTGTTGATTGATTAAGTAGGCCAAACTTTTATACTTTAAAGCTCTTGAAATATTTTTTAGCTAATAGCATATCATTTTATGAAATTACTTGTGACTACCAAATAAAATGGTTAGGAATATAATATGGCAAATCAGATGTAAGCGAACCAATAACAGAACAATGTGAAAATTACTTCTAAATCTTTAATTAATGAGGCATTTCTAAGTTTTTGTCAGAGGTAAACGTCTCAAATTCTCTATTTTGTTTTTTACAGAAAAGTTTGAGATGTGTCAAGAGATTAAGAGTACTTATTAATTTGCAGAGTTTAAAGAATTAGCATTTTTAACTGAACTGATTTTAATACTTAGTGAAAACAAAAAGTTCAGAAAAGTATAAAATTCTTGTGTTAAAACAGACGACTTTACACAGTTTGTTATACAAAAATACAATTGAAGGTTTTAAGCGCAGTCGTGATTTTTCATACTTGCTGAAATGATTAATTTAAAAAATCCAAAATATAAGTAAATAAGAAATATAAAAAGTACTAAATAATTGCTTATAGTAAGGTTGTATGTTGTTGTTGGGTTTTTTTTGGGGGGGGGTACGAAATAAGCTGGGATTATTTCCATTTTCTGTTGAATGAAAGTAAAATTGATGAAAGCCGTATACACACATTTTCTTTGTGGAAGATTCGTTTCAATAAAGATAATGACAGTAACAGTGATAATAAAAACAATAGATTTGGTAAGGAATATAGTGCACAACTTCGACTATTAATCGTCTGCAAGTGCATTAAGCCCCAAACAAATTAATGTGTCAGAATGAATTACTTTGAATTTGGAGTCTGAAGTGTATGAAAGTACAGATGTACATAATGATATTTAAAATAGATATATAATAGCTTATAAAAACTCATATCTTACCTCTATTTGCGTATATAGCCAAGTTTCAACCGTATCCCAGCAGAATAAAATTACACATTAACTTTAGTTAACCACTAAGAAAAATTTGTTATAAAACTGTTAATATCCCAACATATATAATGTATGACGGTATCATTTAGGTCAAGATACTCAGCATCAGCATCATTCGGAATATCCATCTTCATCTAGTAGAATATTTGATATCAACAGGTGTGATATCTGTTGATGATGTCAGCGTATGTTTGTTTGTTTCGGAAATTCACTCAATGCTAAACGAGAGATAACTGCGTTAGCAATCATTAATTTTGAACTGATACTAGTAGAGGGAAGACAGTTTGTTAACAGCACCCACTGCTAACTCTTTGGCTGTTCTAATCAAATAATAGGATTTGACAGTCAATCTTATAACGTAACCACGTCCCAAAACTGCGGAAGGCATTTTTGCGACTACCGGAAGCAAACATTAGACTCTTGGATTTTCAGTATGGCGCCCTAATCGTTCAGTCACGCTTGGCCCAATTTCTAGCGTAAAACATTGTTTAAATTTCTTTTTTTTGTATTATATCTTTTAATACTTTAATTTACTTTATTTTTTCTTATGTTTTAGAGGCGTTATTGTAGAGAGGCGTTATTATAGTTACATTTAATTATGGTTCAGCGAACGCAACCATGGTGTATATCAACAATATTGCTTCCTAGGGTTGAATTAGGGTGATAAGCCTGACGTCGTCATTTCTTTAATGATGCTATTCTTTGCTGGTGCAATACGAGTTTCGAGTGAGAAAAGTGTATGTTGCCCAGCTTTCCAAAAACAAGTTTATTTAAATTATGTATATACACATATGTTTGAGAAAACAGGCTGGCAATATAACAATCACAATAATGGTATGGAAGTTACTGAAAACAAATAGAAATATATTGTTACGACAGCGGAAGTCACGTGACGCTGGTAACACGTGATAGATTCTAGAAGGATCGGGGAACCTCACGAACGTTCCAGCGTTTGCTAGACGCCCTCTATTCTTGTATATAAGCGCGGCAAATAAAGCGAGATAATTAATTGGATAGCAGAGAGAGAGATAGGGAGACAGATAATCGAGTCAAGTCGTAAGTAAAGTGTGTAAACCGTTGAGAATTATAGCGTGTGTTTAAGTTAAAGTGACTGTGGAAATTAAGTGTATTACAAAGTTGTATTGAGGAAAAATAAACTAGTTTTATTTAAGAAAGGACTTGTATCGCTGAGGTTCCTCGGGAAGAATTTTTCCGGGAAATTATCAAACGACCAGAGACGTAACAATATTTTTAACGTTAGACGTACGAGAAACAAATAATAATATGAAATTAACAATTCTAAAAATAAATAAATAATAATCATTGTTAACCTATACTAAGCCTCTCTATTATTTCAAACCTATACTATGTTAACCTATACTAAGCCTCTCTATTATTTCAAACGTCTTACAAGTAGAAAATTCCAAAAAATTTAGCTTGACTACGTCGTTTCATGAAAGCTTAAACCTCGTTCCTCTTGTGAATTACTTTAAGCAGCCTGAATAGGTCGTAACAATGGTCATAATTCTCACCCAAAGCAATAGACACCCATCGTCTCTTCCAAGTGATTGTTCAGCCTTCCGTCTTTGTAAGTGCAGCTGAAGAAGTCTTAACTTCATTTAAAATTTAAATAATTGTTCACATCATTTACTAATCTGAATAACACAGTCTATTCAACCTCTTCTGACATATAAGCAAGTTAGTCTGTGGTTTTATTGTAGAGCAAAGTAACTAGTTTCTCGGTGCGAGCCTGTTAGTGTTATTTAAGAATGTTTCCATTAATTAGTCTCAGATAACGGTCGTTTTCATGACCATCCAGATGTGTGTGTGTGTATACATATAGCTTGCGTGATATGGGGTTCAAATAAAACATTCATCCAGTGAGTACTCTCGTTAGTAATACCCCGACGCTCAATGCACAATCCCATTTCTAAGTAGCTTTTGCAATTACATTTGTCAAGAATTCCAATTGTGTAAAATACTATCTGCCTATATTACCATGTTGTAATGTCAGTAAGCTCAACTTATTTTGCTGATAATGTTCGCGTTACTTTCACTTCTACATCTTATTTTCAATTTTTATTGTTTTCTTTATTGTCTATTAAAAGTTAACCTTGACATGCATTTCTTATTCTTCGGTTCGTTTTGCTTGATTACATTTTAATCATAAAAAGAGACATTAAAAATAGTACGAGCTCCATGACAGCAGATCATAATAATTCTGTTACTACCAATTTAATGTAATAATAATAACAGGTAACTGTGTAGAATTTTATGCCTTAAGAAAACATAGATCTTATTGATTTTATTAATTTTAAAGTATTATACTAGTCTTTCGCAAGAGGAGTTTTAGATAGCTGAGTATGTAATACTTTGATTAGGTATTGCTTATTAAATTTTGTAGCTAAGCCTAATGACAAAAACCCAGGAACATGTGGAACAGTTTTCTAATTACACTGCACAAAACAAGTACTAAATAATGGACATTTATAATATATTAGCTGTGATAAGTATTACAAGTTACGATTATCCCTTAATTGCTTTGTGCAGTATTATATATAATACTTGGAATCTGTCATATATCTTAAGCCTCTTTTCGCTCATAGAACTCACACGCACACACATATAGATTGTTTTAAATTACATACTCTGTAGAGTAGCGTTTCTCAGCATTTTAGATACCAGGAACTGGCTCGTTGCCTCCCCAATTGTCGAGGACCAATAAAATGCAAGTAGAAGGGAAAACCGTTACGACTTACATATGAATATTCTGCCGGTTCTTGTTTGTATAATTGTTTGTTTTCGAGAAATCCCACGGCCTGGCAAAGTAGTTGTGATGGACCGGAGTAGTTTAACTACTCTTCAGCCTGGAAACAATATCATTTAAAAATGAAATTATAAATACGAAAAAGTAATATAATTTGAATACGTAGAAACATAAAAAGTTAAAAACGTTGCGAAACATAATTATTTTTTTAATAGATATTTTAAAATATATAATATCACACCAACTTGTGTAATCTTTGATTAAATTCATAAAGATATAAATTAATAACATAATATAATTAAATAACTACATGATGAAACATAACCATTTTCTAAATGAAAATTTAAAATAGATGACAAATTTACTCATAATCAATTACAGCTCTAGTACATAATTAAATACGTTTGTAAACAAAATAAAAAAAATTATGATTATTAGCTATACCTATAGTACATAATTGTTGATTTCTTGGTGCAAACTTATATAATTAGCTATATATACTCTTCTCACCACGGGTAATCGAATCTCGAATTTTAGCGTTGTAAGTCCGTGAACTTACCGCTGACCCACCGAGGGACAGTACATAATTAAATAAATCACTTGGTTCGAATCCCCGTCACACCAAACATGCTCGCCCTTTCAGCCGTGGGGGCGTTATAATGTGACGGTCAATCCCACTATTCGTTGAGTAGCTCAAGAGTTAGCGGTGGGCGGTGAGGGCTAGCTTCTTTCCCTCTAGTCTTACACTGCTAAATTAGGGACGGCTAGCGCAGATAGCCCTCGTGTAGCTTTGCGCGAAATTCAAAACAAACGCTTAATATACTTCTTTTCACCAGTCGCTCAGCCGGAATTTTGATGGCTTATAACGCTAAAAACAGGTTTCGATACCTGTGGTGGGCAAAGCACAGATAGCCCATTGTGTAGCTTTGTGCATAATTAAAAACAAAGAAACAAACAAACAATACTTCTTTTCACCAGTCACTCAGCCGAAATTTTGATGGCTTATAACGCTAAAAACAGGTTTCGATACCCGTGGTGGGCAAAGCACAGATAGCCCATTGTGTAGCTTTGTGCATAATTAAAAACAAACAAACAATACTTCTTTTCACCAGTCGCTCAGCCGGAATTTTGATGGCTTATAACGCTAAAAACAGGTTTCGATACCTGTGGTGGGCAAAGCACAGATAGCCCATTGTGTAGCTTTGTGCTTAACAACGAACAAACAAACAAATACTCTATTTCTTTGAAAAAAGGCGGGAAACGTAAATTTATTAAGCGCCCTTTATAATTTAAATTTAATGTTATTCAAAGAGGTTTTGACTTTTTTAATAAAATATTTGTCGTATTCTATTCCTCTTAGTTTGATATTACACGACTAAAAAGGATAAACTTTGGCCAAAAAATTGCCTTTAAATTGTTTAATATTTCATTAAGTCAACTGTTGAAGTTAACGCCCGCTGGTATAGGGCTTTAACGTGGGTGTTGTTTCACTTGATATTCTTGTAGATTTATTCTAACTTTTAAGTTCTCTATTTTACCCACGTGTATAATTCTCCATATATAGGAGACAAAATATCCGGGTTCGCCTCGCAATTTACGAAACAAAACAACGCCAGTTGCGAATCACTTTCCTCTTTGTTTAGTATAATGTGCGAATCATTCCTTTCGGGTTGTTTTCGAGACCTCCAACAAAACAGTGAAAGTGCTATAACGTTTCATTTTGATATACTAAACCCAAAGACGATGTTCATTTCTAGGAAATTCCCGCCAAACGGCACATACAGCATTTTCACACTTTGTCATGCGCATATCGCATACACTTTGTAGTAGTCTGGTCATAACGTTTGGAATGCGCCCAGTCGACGCCCGCAACCTAGCCAACTAGACTAGAGTATGTACCTATAGCACATACACTGCACATTTAGCATTGAGCCGGTTACGAAGTTTCTCAATATGGGATCGGTCCAGAGGACCGGCCACGCGACCATTTCTACTTGTATATAGATTTAATAATATAACTTTTGATACAGTATGTGTATCCTCACGAAATATGGCATATTTTTAGTAAACATTACAAGTTGCTTGTACACAAAATCGGTTTTTAATTAAGTATTCTTACTAAAGATTTCTCCGTGAATATATCGAAGTTTTCAACAGTCCAAGTGTAAAATGATTTCACGTTATGATTAAAAATACTTCATTTCAAATGTCATTATAATGTGATGGTCAATCCCACTATTCGTTGGTAAAAGAGTAGCCCAAGAATTGGCGGTGAGTGGTGAGGACTAGCTTCCTTCCCTCTAGTTTTTCACTACTAAATTAGGGACTGTTGGTGCAAATAGCCCTCGTGAAGAATTGCGCGAAATTGAAAACAAACAAACAAACAATACGTATTTGGACGCGGAGTTTATTTATAAAATTATGAGCATACATTAAATTTGGATTTTTTCTTGATAGCATGTGTTCTTGATCAAACTTCGTTCTGTATTGTTGCGACGCACAATGTTGTTTTACATATGCATATCCATTTTCAACATCAAACTTAGCTTCAGTTAACACAGCTTTCTTTATTCTAAGTGCGAGTCTAACTATGTTTAAAAATTAATAAATACAGTAATAATTACCAAAGCTAAAGATAACATATTTTACATTTTACGGACGTAAATATATAGTTCTAGTGTTAAGGACCAATATTCTTCTTGTCGTTTAACATAGGCTATTCCTAAGATAGATATACAGTTCGTATCACTTAGTAATATTCGTATAGTTAAGACATCGATTTGTAATCAGATAAATATTTTCGAACTTACCTACTTTGACATGATATTAGCACCGAAGAATGAAAAGAAAAACATCTGACTGATGGTGTATTAAACAATAAAAAGTTGCTTCAAATGAGTCATAAAATATATTTTTTGCAAACACAATGATTAAGATATAGCAAAAAAAAAAAGCTGAGAACTTGACTTTGTTTGTTTGTTTTTGAATTTCGCGCAAAGCTACACGAGGGCTATCTGCGCTAACCGTCCCTAATTTAGAAGTGTAAGACTAGAGGGAAAACAGCTAGTCAACACCACCCACCGCCAACTCTTGGGCTACTCTTTTACCAATGAATAGTGGGATTGACCGTCACATTGTAATACCCCCACGGCTGAAAGGGGGAACATGTTTGGTGTGACGGGGATTCGAACCCGCGACCCTCTGATTGCGAGTCGAGCACCCTAACCACCTGGCCCTGCCGGGCTGGAACTGGACTTTCAAAGACAGGATATGCGAGACTAATATTGTGTCCTTTACAACTATTGTATGATATGTTTATTAATGATAATAATGGATTTGGAATTAGCTCTTGTTGTTTAATGCTCATCATGTGTTTGGATGATTATCTAAAATGCTACTCAATAGTTGTGTTGAATTTCATTTTTTAATTTAGATTTTTTGGGGCTGATGAGTAACTTATATGACTAATTGAGCCATTGAGTATAGACAGAGGGATGAAGGGTAGATATGATAACAATATCTCTAGGTTATAATGAGCCTTAAAGGATATAACCTTACAGCTCAACCATGCGCTGAGACATATGTTTCTGAATAATGTTCTCAAAAAGCATTACAATTATGAAACTTTAAAGCTGTTTGAAAAAATAACAAACCCTCATTTAAACTTTTAAACATTTATCCTAATCGTTGTCAATTTATAAGAAGAAGCATTTTTGCCCTTTCTTTAGAAATATTCGTCAAGAATTACATTTAAGCACAAAGTGAATGCGATAACAACATAATTTTTTCGGTCGTTGCTACTGGTTCCTTTAATATTTAAAATAATTCTGGATGTAATGGTTCATGGCACAGCAATGGTGTTTGGGTGATACTATGCCTGATACCAGCTGAAGCTGTGTTACTGAATAGTTTGTGTATGAATGTTACCCGGGAAATTAAAAGGAAATGTTCTCATTCGTAGAAAAAAATATATGTTGTAAAAGTCCACCCTACTGAGAACGTTCTTTGTAATATCCTCAACCTAAATGTGTTTAGTTGGAGAGAGTTAAAACGTTCTTTGTAAACATGAAATTGTTCTTATCAGAAAGTGGATATTGAGCGATAAATTCTGAATGTTTAAATCTCAAAATTATCGGATATTGTATTTATAAATATCTATAATACATTTATTATAGTGTCTTCACAATGCGTTTTACGCTACTAAGTTAGTTGAAACGTTGTTAAACATTTAACATCATTGTGCAACGTTGTAGGTTATTCTAAACTGATGAGTAAAGTTGAAGATCACTTTAACATTTGACACTATTGAATAAAGTTCAAGATTAGTTAAACATCTTACAATATTGAGTTGAAGATTAAACATTTTACATTATTGAGTAAAATTGAATTTTTTAAAATAATTTATACTACTGAGTAAAGTTGGATATTATTTAAACAATTGACACTATTAAGTGGTGTTGAAGATTATTTAAACATTTTATATAATTGAGTAAAGCTGATAAATATTTAAACAGTTGGCACTATTAAGTAAGGTTGAGATTATTTAAACATCTATATATATGAAGCACAAAATTTGTGTCTGTCTGTTTGTCCCTTATCTAACTACTCCTATGTCGCTGGGCCAATCTCAACCAAATTTTGTGGGATAATAGTATAGAACAAGGGGCATGTTAATGGCGTTTCACAACCCCTCCACCCACATTATTGATGTTATTGAGTATTTATTATCTTTGACGTAAGTTTACGTTAACTACATTCATATATTGCGCCAGGTTTTTACATAAAACAAAACAACTTTATTAAATTTTCCGTCCCTGGTGGAACAGCGGTAAATTTTCGGACTTACCACGCTAAAATCAGGGGGTCGATTTCCCTCGGTGTGAGCTCGATGTGACTTTGCTATAAGAAAACACATGCACATTAAATTTTCTATAACATACACACAGTGTGTGGAGAGCACACAAATGTCTTATATATCTCAGAGAGTGCGCTAACATTCTCTATGGAGGAATGCAATGAAAACAAATGGCCACCACTATTGCAATAATACATAAACTCAGATGAAGCCATCATATCGCTGATATGAAGAGTCGTTTATTGAGTTATACCCACTTCCCACTTTGACCTATGACCTTACAACTTCATCCCATAAGACACTTCTGCGTCCAATGGCCGTCAAGCAATTAACAACGTGAAACAGTGTGAAAGGACATTAAGAGCTGGGTGTTGAAATCGAGTAACAGAAAGCACTGCATTGGCCACTACCTCTTCGTACAAAGTCCCTGACTATCACAGAGTGTATACTATGTTTTAAGTATATACATAGTGAGTTCTCAAAGCTTATACAAAACTTTTGGTGAGATAGTAATGGATACTTTAAAAATATTTTATGTTATGAATTAATTGTATGAAAGTTAGGATTTTTGCGTTATGTGTCATAGCATCCACCTCCATATTTTTTAAAGTGCATAATGCGGACAAAGGACGGATATGTACCTCAGCCTGTTTATACATAACTGAAAATTATTTAAACGTTTAGCAGAATTAAGTAAGTTAGAAAATTAAATATTTTACACAGTTGAGGAATAGTTAAGATTAAAAAACATGTTACATATGTTAGATATTTTGAAAATGATTTAAATATTATTTAGAATAGACACCGTTGAAGGTTAATTAATATATTTTTTTTTCAACTTAGTAACAATTAAGATTATTTAAAAAGTTTACACAATTAAAAAGCCACCTCCCAGTAGTTCAGGGGTAAGTCTGAGGGTTTCGATACCCGCGATAAGCAAAGGCCATTATGTAACTTTGTGATTAACAATAAGCAGACAATTAAATACAGTTGAAGAATATTGAAATTGTTTCCTCAGTTACTTGACTCAACAGTCCTTTAAAATTGCACACTGCTTAGTAAAGTCTAGGAAAATTACTTATGAAATCCTTATTTCAATAAAACTGAACTCCTAATTCAAAACTGAATAACCCATTGGATTTTATAAAACTATAGATATTTATTTATTTCAGAATTTTCGTGCAAAACTACACAAAAGGCTATCGGCCTAGCCGTCCCTAATTATGAACTGATAGCATACATGGAAAGCAAGGCAGCTAGTCAGCCGCCAAGCCTTCAGCTTCTACTGTCTGATCGAATAGTAGGATTTGATCATCACTCTTATAGCGTACACATGAATCCAAAATTTGAATCGTATTTTCGTGGCAACGGGCAGAGAACCATAAATTTATGGATTCACAGTCCGAGTATGCCAACACTAGGATACGCCAGAAACACTTTTATACGAATAAATAAAATTATGTTGTACCAATTTATTAACGAAAAGGCAAGAACTGTGGTCATTTCTCAAAGCTTTGATTTTCCAGTTTGTGGATAATTGTTTATATATATATATATATATATATATATATATGTGTGTGTGTAGAGGTGAATATCTTCAAGATCTTATATTAATTCATGAAATTTGTTCATATTTCAATTTCAATAGAAAAAACACTACTCGTTCATTAAGTTTGTTTGTTTATTTTAGAGCAAAGCCATATTGGGCCACCTGCTGTGTCCATCACGGGGAATCGAACCCCGGATTTTAACGTTGTAAGTCCGTAAATTCACCGGGGGACCATTCTTTGAAAATCAGGGCATAAGAGTTAAGCACATGCTAAATAACTCCTTAAAAGTGTCTTTGATACCTTCTAGTAAAAAACGTATTTAAAATGCTTACATTTTGGCAAAATTATTCAAGTTTTGATAAAACAACATGAATAACGTAACAAAACACTAGGACACTAATCATTAATAAGCAAAAAAAAACAACAACAATATAAACCCGCTTGTTTAAAAAAAATATATATGGAAAATTCATTCACTTTTGGAAACATTTTGATTTTTGGCAATGTCTTTGTTTTGTTTTCTACAGAAAGTAATACTATTCATTTATATTCTACTATCCTGATAAACAATCTATACAACAAAAGAATTTTCGGAGTTCAGGGACGCCGTTAGTTCGCTCTTTTCCCGAGTTCCATGAAGATTTATGTTCTCTCAGAAATCGCATGGCAGCTAGAGATTCTTATTTCAGGATGGTCCCAATTGTCTATGTCACATCACCCCTAACTATCTGTCTATGTCACAATTTACTCTAAGATATCCCAGCTTCAGACACACGAAATTCAAACTTTATACTTGATTAAGAACAAAACTTATTTCTTCAGAAGGTTGGTTAAATTCTCCTTGTTTTATGATTGTTGAAGATAGAAAAATGGATATGGACTGCAAGCAACATTTTCGAATGAAATAATAATAAAAAACAACGCACCCCCCCCAAAAAAAAAGATGAAACGATATAATCTACTCTCCATTGTGCATCATATTGTGTTTAGCTATGGTTGTACAAGATTTACATATTATTAGAAAGGCTGTCTGGTAGTAGAGGTATTCGTTTCTCAACATAATTAGGGCCTGACATACTGTATATAGCTGGTGGCTTGGGCATTCGATTTCCAATCTGTGGTTCACGGGTTCGAATACTTGTCACCGAATATACTCGTACTTTCAACCATGGAGACGTTATAATGCGACGATCAATCCCACTATTCGTTGGTAAAAGAGTAGCCCCAAGAGTTGGCGGGGGGGGGGGTGATGACTAGCTGCTTTCCCTCTAGTCTTACACTGCTAAATTAAGGACGGCTAGCGCAGATAGCCCTCGTGTAGCTTTGCGCGAAATTCAAAACAAGCATTCAAAATTCAATTAAACTACTTTTTATTTGTTCATGTTATACTAATTAGTATAGCATAAAATAGTAGGTAATAATCATATTTTAGTAATATATAAGTGTTAAAATCTTAATTTTATAAGACAATATTTAAAAAAATCTCGAATTTTTCCTAGTGTGAGAAATGACATTTTTTATCTAGCCATCCCCTCTTCTCTAATCTATTCACCACCCCTCCAATAACTATGACATTTAACATAAATTACTAACTATAATATCGTCATCGTTCTGACAAAGCATAATTGTATTATTTCTCAATCTTGTTTGGTTACAAGCTTCCTTCCCACGTGGTCGGTGAATTCAACCGAACCCGGACTACTTTACCAGGCGTAGTGTTCACCATTTACTGTACAGTATTGTACTACCAATATGTGTGTGAAGCAACGTTGGCTTATTAAGATAGCGTAAGATGTAAACAGGTTGTGTTCGCATATATGTTTTGTATAGTACACTGTAGTTAAAAAAGTCATGTTACTCCCTTTAAAAAAGTTATTCAAGAGTGGAACGAAATTTTTGAGGAATGCATCCCCTCTTCGTGACACATGTAAAGATTGTGTTGCTTAACGTCGTTTCAGATGTACGTCCCACTTTCCAGGAACGTACCACAACGTATAACGGGGACCCCCTGTGTATAATTTTTATAATATAATATTATACCAAAAATATTATATATGAACCTTTTTTTTAAAGGAAGAAGAGCAGAGTTAAATCAGGTTGAAATGTTGGTAATGAAGAAACAGACAATGGTTAGGACATAAACCATTTTATGTACATGCGTTAAACGTTTCGGAATCATTTGCTTCTTATTATAATATATATATGTGCATATTTGACTGCTTATTTTATCTCAGTGTTTTTCGATGCCTGTTCTCAAATCTCATGCGAATTTTATGTAGTTTTTCGAAGCTATCTTTATACACCTCGTCATCAGCAATGTCTGATGACGGAATAATCGTATTCCTAAACGTTTGACACATGTACATACTGTTTTTTTATAATCATCGTTTTGCTTTGTCTTCGCCACCAAATTTTGCTTCCCTATTCCTTAAGAATGGTTTGGTTGGTTGGTTATGAGAAAGCTACTAAGCTTATCTGCCGACGACGTCTCTAATTTTGAGCTCGTGATCAGAAGGTAGTCTAACGGTCAGAATCACCCACCGCCAACTCTTGGACTACTATTTACCAATAAAAAGGAGGAGAATTTTCGACGCCAAGTTTCGATACCGCGACTCACAGACTGCAAGTCAAGCGCCCCAACTGTCCTCTTAAGAATATATCACCAGGTCAAAGAATGCTTACATTAATCGTCTTGTTCGTTCTTTATGTTTTTATAACAATCAAGTAATTTCATAACTCACTTATACAAAAAAAAAAAAGATTTTCTATTTTATAATTATATTTCAGTGACACCAAAATTAACTTTGGCTACAGAGAAGTTCTGTATAAACAGATTCAAACCACTTACGTCTTGTACTTGATAATTTCTTAAGAGAGAAGAGACTATTGGCTTCAAGAGAATAAAATTAAGTTTTTAAGCCCTTTGTATAGTTTCCAATAAGTTTCGTTAATTTTTTTTATAATTTTCGCGCAAAGCTACACAAGGGCCGTTTGCGCTAGCCGTCCCTAATTTTGATCTAATAAACAAGAGGGAAGGCAGGTAGTCAAATTGAACGCAACGCTGACCCTTGAGTTACTCTTGTCTGGCCAAATAGTGGAATTTCACTTATAGTGAATCTACGGCCTCAATATGCGTGGCAACGGGAAGCGAGCCTTGAATTCTTAGATTCATAGTTTGAGCACGCGTGACACTACGCCACGTCCAGCCCTTCCAGAAAGAATTGTTTGTTTGTTATGGATTTCGCGCAAAG
>NW_013665748.1:636298-660044 GCF_000517525.1 Limulus polyphemus
CCACCCACCGCCAACTCTTGGGCTACTCTTTTACCAACGAATAGTGGAATGGACCGTCACATTATAACGCCCCCACGGCTGAAAGGGCGAGCATGTTTGGTGTGACGGGGATTCGAACCCGCGATCCAGAAAGAAAAAAAAGTAAATTCAGATTCATATCTCTGAATGTAAATAATGGGAGTTTTTTGTAATAGAAAGATTTTTCGTGCAATACTTAAACTTTCGGATTTTTCAATCAATTCTTAAAACTTAGAAGGTATTTCAATTTACTAAAAAGGGAGATAGAGGACGAGAATAAAATGATTAATTATGAGTTAGTAAGAATTGCTCTGAAATTTTCTTCCTGCCCTTAATTAACTTCATAATAACAATAATACGCAAGAACTAAACGTCAGAAATTATCTGATTTGGAGAGAAGAACAATCATGTTTATGGGAGTTTTTTTTATGAAGTTTCAACATATTTTATTAAAAATTTAAAAGAGTTTAATTGAAAGTTTGTTCTTTTAGATTTTATACTTATTGAAATAAACTGAAACATAGTAGACTATTTACATGGCATTCAAGTTTACTGGTACACCGAGGATAACAAAAAACTTTAGAAAAATGTTTTAATCTATACTAGCCATATGTAAACGTAAATTCAAATTCACCAGTCTCATGTTTCAAGTAAGATTTAAATTGTTTGTATTATTTTATCAGCTATAAGAGGAGTGAGCCACAGACTAATTGAACATACCATACTTGTGTAACTTTAGAAAGACAGAAGAGTGCAAGAAGATACATCTTAAAGCAATGAGACCCTACAACGACGTCTACTGGATTAAAGCAGTGAGACCCTACAACGACGTCTACTGGATTAAAGCAATGAGACCCTACAACGACGTCTACTGGATTAAAGCAGTGAGACACTACAACGGCGTCTAGTGGATTAAAGCAGTGAGACCCTACAACGACGTCTACTGGATTAAAGCAGTGAGACCCTACAACGGCGTCTAGTGGATTAAAGCAATGAGACCCTACAACGGCGTCTAGTGGATTAAAGCAGTGAGACCCTACAACGGCGTCTAGTGGATAATCTGATAATGCAAGCTGTTGATCGACTTATTTATTCATTTTTTTTGGATTTCGCGCAAAGCTATTCGAGGACTATCTGCGCTATTCGTTTTTAATCTAGAAGTGATAGACTAGAGGGAAGGTAACTTGTCAACACTACCTGCCCTTGGGCTACTTTTATACCAACCGTCACATTTTAACACTCCCACGGCTGAAATGGCGAGCATGTTCGATGACGGGATTCGAACGCGCAACCCGTAGATTGTGAGTCGAGCGCCCTAACTACCAGCCCATACTATCTAACAATATCTAAAAGGATTGCTTTAAAGCGATAAAAATGTAGCCAGCGTCTAAAAAAACTTCGTTATTTTAATATGTGGAACAATACTTGAGTTGGGAGATCAAAATCGGCACTCGGTTTTCGATATTTAAATCTCTTATACTCAGAATAATTTTTACTACTGCAAATAAGTGGGGAATATAATTGCATAAAAACAAATCCTTCAAAAAATTCCATCAAGAAACGGGTGGATAGAGCATAATTGATCACATGTGTTTATTTGTTTGTCGAATTTCGTGCACAGCTACTCAATAGTTATTTATTTGTGTTAGCCGAGACTAATTTTGAAGTTATAGACCAGAGGAAAGGCAGATAATCAAACATTGCACAACCAACTCTTGAGTAAATCCTGTCAGACCGAATAATGGATTTGACCGTCACTCTTATAACGCAACAAAGTGTAGAGAGCGATTTTTTTTATTTTACTTTTACGATAACCGGGAAGAAGCCAAGGAACTTCAGATCCACAGTCCGGCACTCTAACCGTTGAGCCACGCTTTGTCTTTACCACACGTGAATCATAAAATGAGACATTCTATAAGCTGATGTTTTTGTTTGTTTGTTTGGTGTTAAGCACAATACTACACAACAGGCTATTTGTGCTGTGTCCAACATAGGTATCGAAACCTGCTTTTTAGCGTTATAAGTCTTCAGCCTTCCCACCGATTCACTGGGAACGCTGTAGGCCGAAAACAATTAGTTGTCTAATCAAGTAAATCTCTCAATACTTCCTAATAAAGGTATATAGTGTTTTTTATTGAAATGAATATGTATATAGTTAAAACTAAAACTATTTTATGAATACTCTTGTATCAAGGATTTTTGGGAACACAAAATTGAAAAATATTTCTTGCAAATTATAGTTTTAGATTTCATCTGGGATTTAGAGTTTATTTGATGTTTTCTACGTAACTTATATATGGATGTAAAGGTTAAAGAGCCAAGTTGAACAAATCTTTAATTTTTATTTAGCAAATTTATAAAGTTTTAAATTATATTAATAAGTCTAAAAATGGTTCGCAGTTAGTTAATATGCTAAGTTAAAACTAACAAAATCTTAAAAACTCTGAAATAAATAGTAGCAAAGAGCTAATTCATTCTTAATCAACTGACCATTATTAATTAATATATTAGAATGATTGAAATATACCAGAGTCACGTCTGCACGTCTCCTGATGGGTCAGCGGTAGGCTTAAAAGGATTATAACAAGAGAAATCGTGGCCTAATCCCCGCGGAGAACATGGTGCAGATAGTCCCTTTTGTCCCCCAGTGTCTCAGGGGTAGCGTGAAGGCTAATAATGCTAAATCCAGGGTTCGATTCCATTGTGGAGCTTTGCGTTTAACCAGAAAAAAACAATTAACCAACCAGAAAGTTACTTTTTAGAAATACGAATAACTTTAGAACTTTCAAAGAAGTAAAAAAATACGTTCACTTTATAGCTTAGAGAAATACATATGATTAACTTTGATCTAATAGTTAGCGTTAGGGGTTGTGTAACGGGAGATTCAATATTCGAGCGCTTAATATCCCACTAAATACCTTAAGCATTTTGAGCTGTGGGCGCGTTATAAAAGAGACTGACAATTCCGCTGTTTATTTAAGACGAATAGTGTAGCCAGCGAGTGCTGGTGACCGGCTGCTCTCACCTTTGTCAACAGTTCTAAATAGGGATGGCTATGTCTGGGCCTTTGGGTATCTAACCTGGTCGTTTAACCTATGAGGTGCCGTTCAGATCGCAAATATCATAGTATAAAGTAACTCAAGGCTTTCTTTAAGATATTTATTTCTAAACTGTTTGCTTTTAATGACCGCCGTGAAAATAATTGAAATAGTCAGTATGACATGAAGACAAAAATTTGAAGACTTAAACGTCATACAGTTTCAAAAATCTTCAAGTCCTTGAGCAATGGAAAGTCAATTTTCAAATCCATTAGAAATGAAAAAAATTGTGAAAACTTTGAGGTTTATGCTGTATTCAGTTTGTTGTCAAGTGACTACAATAAATATTTCAGCTTCTATGTTGTTAGGGGTTAGACACGACTCGCATGAGAAGGAGAAAAACGTTTCTTCTTCGTACTTGATATTAAGTCAACCAAACAGAGAGTTAGATAAGGACTTAAACTGAGCTCTCTTAAAGCTTTATTATTGTAATTTTCTTCAGAATCTTCAAGTAAATGAGATTTGGAAAAGTAGACACATCAGCTTTTTCATATGTATAGTATTATCTCAAATATGATTTCAAAATAAAACAATAAGAAAATTAGGTTATTTTGAAATCACTTCTTTCTGACGTTAAAGAGTTGATACTTAATAGTTGATAAAGTTAATTTCTCAAGCTCACAGTCAATATTTAGGTAGATGTACAATAATGTTAAAGTAGCAGTAAAAGAAACATAAAAACGATGTTCAAATGAAAATATCTTTCCCTCGAAACGTTGGCTATTTATTTCTAGAACCCAATGAAGGTTATTTCATTGAAACGTTGACCATTTATTTTTAAATCCCCGTAAATGTAGTTCAGCCAAATAAATGTATCCCTTCTCTTTTTTATACTTCGCATGGAAAAAAATATTTTGTTAAAATGTTGACTATTTCTGGATCTCGATGAAAGTTCCGGTTGAAACGTCGATTTTTTTATTCTGGTCGTTTGGTTAAAATGTTGGATTTTTTTCTTGTATTCCTTTATGCGCGTTTAATCTTTTAAAATTCATATTTTATCACGTATTTGATATATAATTGTATTATTTTTAACTCGACATTTTTGGTTTGGACTTCTAATTTAAGTACACATTACCTGACCACTTGTTTGCGTAACTAAAAACAGAATGACCATGTGCTGTAAAAGGGGAATGTTTGAGCACTATAAGTATCCAGTAAGACAGTGTGTAAGACGAAGGTTTTCTCTGATTTTCAAAGAATTACGTTGTAATTAAAGACAGTTTTTTTTCTAACTATCATCAGAGCCAATCAAAAGGGAATGCATTTGCCACTAGGAAAAACCTTAATCATTAACTGCTAGTGACAGAAAAAGACGATTTGATAGACAAAAAAAGACATCAAAATGTGTTTCAGTTGATCATTTTGTCAGGAAGCAACTACCTCCAGATATTCCATACGAAGGATGTTACAAAAACTGTCATATAGTTGTAAATAATCAGTCCCAGACCGCTTATCTCGGATGCAAGAAAACTACATATATAGTTGCACTTAGAGCGAAAACTGTGGACATGAAATGATTAAAAGCTTCGACGATGTTTTTCTTTGCTATTTTCTGCAGTGACAAATTCACTGAAAATATGTGAAATAACATAAGACAACTTCACCCTGTTTATGTTTTCTAAGATCGCAAACTGTTGAAGGTGGCGTAATGGTGTGGGGAACGTTCTTGTAGAAGCAGTAATCAATATCCATAGTGATCCTAAACATTACAGTAGTTAAACCCACAATACTGCTTTTCCTTCCTTCTTGGCATTATCGCTTCTAAGACAATAATGCAAAACTCACATTGTCCAAAGATAGTTTGAAGAGCATGACTGTCACACAGTCACCAGATGACGATCCAGTTATACATCTTTGGAATGATTTTCAACAATGTAACTACCAATATAATCCTTTATGAACAAAAATAAACTAATAGCAGACTGCTCAGGAGATAGTCTGTTATTGATCAAGACATTTTTCGTTATCTTGTGTATATGATACACCTAAACCAGGCTATTATCTAGGAGAAATATGGTTCAACTCAGTATTAGTTAGAAGCCTAATAAATTGGCTAACTGGTATAAAAGAAAGTGTAGTATTTCGAGTGGAAGAGAAGCATTGCAGCTGTATATATTTATATTAAAGATGTATAAATAAAGTTAATTATATATACCTGTTCAAACTAATGTAAGTTAGAATTAAAGACATCTATGGGAAAATAGAAGTGGCAGTTAAATCGTTATTTTGTTTTTTATTTATAACGCAGCTACATTGTTTTAACAATATATACAATTTTTCAGACATCGCAAGAACACGAGTCTTAACGTTGGTAGAGAATACGGAACTACCATCAGCATTCGAACTTCATTTCCTAGCTTCCTGATTTCATACATTTTGTTTATTTAAATATTTCCCCAGTCACTACTTAATTTTTTAAAAATTTTCATTGGAATTATAGAAATTAGAAAGTTTGTGGATAACGTTTTCCATACCAAAAAAAAAAAACGAATTTCAGTTTCCTAACTAGAAGTTTACCCTTGGCATTTTTTCGTGTGTTGAGTATCAAAATATAGTGTGAAACCTTTGTTCACTGTTAGGATAGACTAAAAACTTGCACATTCGAATTTAATGACAAACATAATAAATCACAGAAAGATAAAGTTTAAAATTCAAAAGCAAAAACTATCCATAATCGTAATAAATTAAGCATCTGAAAAAAATGACAAAAACTGTTTAAATGCCTAATTTCGTACGTAATTTTAGGCTACAAATGTTAAATTTATTTGAAATGGTTCTCGAAAGTTGTTATAATTTTAATTTTTTAACTGTCTATCAACTAAGGGTAATTGTCGTGAAGTTATTTGGAAAACATGGATGTTTGAAGTAGGTTAAAATGGCCATTATCAAATCAAATAAAAGTGAAAATTGGAGAAATGGAGTGACAGATACTACAAATTTGTTAGATTTGAATCGGATCTTCAGTTATAGTCTGTGTTAAGCATGGTTAGTTCTGGTTGGAATATTCATTTATTCGAACCTAGTAGTCTTGGAAGTGATCGGCTCAGGATATTTCATGTGAGTGGATATGAATTTTAACGTCAGTTAACTTAATTGTCTGTTGACATGGTCAGAGTTATGGTAAGGATATTAGGGATAATTGTGAAGCTTGGAATTAAAACATTCTCTAAGTATAGCGACATCTCATTGTTTGGCTTGTTTCAGGCTTCAGATAAGCTAGAGAAACCACGGATTTTTTTAAGTATCCAGACGCTACAGAGCAGCTGTTTTAAAGATGGTAAAAATATTCGCTTCTGTAACACCACAACTTATAAATAACTTGTGTCTTGTGTTTGTTGTACACGTTGTATTAATTTTCTTCCTTGCGGTCAAATTATTTCTTATTAAGATTCGCTTAAAAAAAGTCCACAAACTCCCGAGTTTGCCTTTCGGATGTCAATAAACCAGAATACTACAATATGAAAAAATCGTTATAAGAGGTTACATCGTTACCACGTCGTAGTATATTCCTCACGTGGCGGTCATTTCCGTTTACAGACTTATATGTAAATCGGAGTATATTTTATATGCTAATCATTTCTGAGATAGTGTGATAAAATAATTAAATATTTATCAACACATTTGATAATATACATCCGCTAACAATTATTGTGATAGGTAGACTCATTTATGTCACCATATTTCTTAATGGCAATCCATCTCTATAACAGAATGAGCCAACATATCGGTATTTTCTTCCTGTGCATTACACGATATCCATTTAAAACAAACCTTAGCCTCATGTAATGGGTGTAGAACTCGAATGGGTCTAAAGTACTGCCATTTTATTGGCATCATGGGCACCAATCTAATGAGCAGAATCCCATTCTTGATCAACTGCCTCAAATATGTGCTACTCGTGTGGTGTTGAAAAGACACGAATGTATCCTAGGTGGAAGTCTATAGCTATTATAAGTACATGAGCATAGTGTCGTCGCACTATCCCTGCCCCCGAGTGAAACTCGAAATATCAGCCATATATTAGGTGACGAAATGATGACGTATCACAATAGATACATAAGAAGTAAACTTCTGATGACACATGCTGTGATCCGTAGCAGGTTACTATTAATGGCTGGAGACGGCTTGAATGGGTAATGAAGAAAAACTTTAATATAAGTTTAACATAACAGCAAATCTACAACGTTTCGACAAGGTTTTGTCATCAAAGATTACTATTGTACTTGAGATGGAACAGAATTTGTGTTCGAGAAGATTTTCTGAGTGTAAGACTTCGCTTGTTTGAACTGTTAAATACCAATTGTTAAATCATTAAGATAGTCTTCGGAATGTATTGAAAAGTCAGGCAATGCTGCAGAGGTTCTATACAGTCATTCAGCACATATTGTGAGACTATAATAACTTGTTTGATTCTCCTGCAGGTACTTTGATTTCGATTAGTGTTTCCATTATATACTTTCTCTTCCTCTGTGTGTTGATCAATATCGGCCGGTATGTATACATTGTTAATATCCATAATAAGGAATTTACAAGTTAGGCATTCAATACTAAACATCTCATTCGGCCTTATTTAATATTCAGTTTTCCAGTTTCTTATACAGTCCAACGTTTTAGTTCTGAAACCTACATTCTACAGAAATTCTGTAGCGTCACGGAAAGCACGATCAAATTTATTTCAGATTTTAAGTCATTCCTTGAGATATTCTACGTTTAGTTACACCATAAATTTCAAAATGGAGGATCTATTGTTCTTGGTATCAGTAAATAGGGCCTCAAGATGTATTATTCTGTACCCACGGCCATCATTAGTTTCACAAAGGCTTGTGTTTGTAGCCACTAAAGTTTCTAACATGGAAAATACACTTGCTACTATTCTCGATGTAGATACACAAAACATCAACAACAAGGACAGCTATATTCTTTTAAGCTCCAAACAGTTTCTAGACAGGGGGTCTTGTGCTATTCGAAATGAGTCCTTTATAGGTGTCTCACCTTTTACAATATGAATACACTTAGTTTTGCGTATCTTCCACCGTGCCCAATAACTTCCAAACACATTTTGCATCTCTGAAGTTTCGAGAAACTATTTCTCTGTGGAGCATGGAGTTGAAACTTCAAACAAACGTTTGCACATGTTCAATATTCAACATTCTTACAGCTTTAAAATAAGATGTTTGATTTTCCGTGGTGAACAGAGCGCAGGTAGCCTATTGTGTAGCTTTGTGCTAAATCAAAACGCACAAACATACACATATTTTTCTCTTTCTTACTCATAAATAAGTATGTTTATGTTAAATTTTACCTTGATTTTATTCAGATTTCACTGAAAGAAATATCCAGATGCAGGATCTTATTCAATTATTTTATGTTTTTTAAATACATGAACATGTTTTTAATACCTTGTAGGTTGATGCAATACCAAATATGTGTGATATTAACTGTCTAACGTTATCTGAGGCCAACTTTTCCCCAGGAACAAATATATCGTCTTTGCGTTATGGGATACTTTGGAAAACATTTTGATGGGGAAATAAAACATCGTGGTTGGTAATCCGAATGGTAGAAACATAAAGGAAATAAAACAGTTTGCAACAGGACATTGAAACACATACATTCCCAAAACTGCCGCCGTAACAGCAATAAAGATTTGGATCAAACGATGCGAAACACATTTAGTAAGCTCTTTCTTAAAGTTACATTGACTAAGAGAGTCGAGGCTTAAGTTTTTATCCAGTATTTGAAATAGCAATTGAGATTTTTATTTACATGTACTGGCAGTATTTCTGTGAAAAAAGTAATTACTGGGTTTGGAAAATTTTAAATTGAGCGTTTGTGAAACAAAAATAAGAAAAAAATCTAATATTAAAGGACATTGTAGGATCAAGTTCTACAAAATTAAAACTTGTAAGTAAAATAAACACAGAATTTATTTATATAGGAAAGTATAAGTCTATTTGACTTTGCTTACAGTGTAAGTTTTTAATATTAAAGAAAGAAAATAAATGGCTTATCTTCGTATTAAAGAAAGAAAATACATGGCTTATCTTCGTATTAAAGAAAGAAAATACGGGTCTTATATTCTTATTAAAGGTTTGTTTGTAATTTTGTTTGTAATTAAGCACAAAGCTACACAATGGGCTATCTGTGCTCTGCCCACCACGGGTATCAAAACCCGGATTCTAGCGTTGTAAGTCCGCAGACATACCGCTGTGCCACTGCTTATTAAAGGAAGAAAATACATGGCTTATCTTCGTATAAAACAACAACTTCTTTTAAGTTTTATTTTTTCAATGTCAGTTTTGTTAAAACAGTGCGACTGTATTACACTAAAGCATGATATACAACTTATAGTTAAACTTTTCTATTACATCGTTGCAGCTGAGTAGTTGTGTTGAGCTACGACTGTACTGTTTTCAGCGGTATTTCATGCTGTTCTGTATTACAGATATGCTCTCTTAATAAATCTGACAGGGAAAACGTTGAGAAACGAAAGTAAAAAGTAAACTTGTCTTTCTGGAAACAATTCGTTTGTTTTATTCCTACAATATGTACAACTCTCAATTTCAATCAAATCGCAAATTAAGGATTTAGTATTAAGTAATCACATTTCTGCAGTATTATGCCTGATGACCTCTTTAATAATTTACATTCCACTTCCTTTTGTGTTAACAGTGCGCATTTTAAACACAAAATTAATTACATTTTGTAGAACGTTCAACAATATCCTTGTTACTGATTATGGATTTAGAAGTTGTACCGAATATCACGATCTTCTAAAAAAAGTTCACGCCTACACTTTAATTCATTTGGATATTGTTTAGGATAAAAGCGAACCGCTTTAATTTATTGACCACCATTGGTTGTATCTCATATTTGTTTAAGTTCTTACTATGTATAATTAATACTAGCTGTATATGTCATTAATTTAGTTACATTAGCTTTGGAAAATTACTTTCTTTGCCATTTTAACGAGTGTTGAAACTTTGTTTTCTAGCTATTATTATTATCGAACTTTGTATAGGCTTATCATGTTTCTTTTTCGGCGATTACAGAAGATATAACGTTATTGATTACTTACAAACTCATCTAATAGTATGTTTATCATGTTGATTTCTTTGTATTACGTTTAACCTTGTTGTATCTTTATAAACGTTAGTTTTTGGATGTACTATATATATAGGTCAATTACTGTTATTAACTCGGCATCGTTGAAACAATAACATGTGTCATAAATTCTCACACTCACATACGCTACTTTTTTCTAAAGTTTAACTGCGGTATAGCTTAATTAGTTTTCATTGGTCAAAGTACGTGTCAGGAAAATTGGAGGAAAATAGGCTTGTTGTATTAAACTAAGTTTTTCAAAGAGATAGTCCTACAACAGCAATTCAAGCCAACTGCTATTGTTTTTGTGGTTTCTGAGTAAGGTATAATATTATTTATTCATTGCTACTCTCATTAACGGTATTGTTTATAATATATGATATATCGAATGTTATTACTTTTCAATTTAACTTTAGATTATTATAATTTTATTATAGAAATTGTTTTGCATTCTTAAGTTAATTTATGTATTTAGAAATAATCTAAGTCTCCCAAGTTAACTAAACCTCGTGAGATATTACTGGAATTATGGCGCAACATATGACTAACAGCAAAGGAACACAACTGATGAAACAATGTATTATAATATTTAAAGACAGAGATGGAAGTGGACATATCACTTGATCCGGCTAATGATCACATAGCAGACTAAGCCGCCTCGAGTTTACACGGAGAATAAAATCCCTAAAATCATGTTCTATGAATACCTGTATTCCAATTTCTATATATCGTGTTCTATGAATACCTGTATTCCATTTTCTATAAAAGTCGGGTTTCAATATTCGCAGTGGGCAGATCACAGATAGTCCATTGTGTAGTTTTGCGATTGGTGAGAACAATATTAGAGCAGTTAATGTCACTACTTTAGTTTCAATAGAAACGTTTATAAAGTTATATGATAGACGCTTCTTAATAGAACAAGAAAAATTACAAAACAACACACCTGTGATTCAGTAAGTATCCCTAATTTCTTTATCCACGATATGGCAGTGTTGACGCTACAAATATAGAACAAAAAAAAAACGCAATAAAACAACAACCTGTGATTCGGTAAGTACACCCAGTTTCCTTCTTCATGTTATGACAGTGTTCACAGTACGAACATAAATCATGAAAGATGAAAAAAAAAATTGTGATTCAGCAGACACCCCCAGATTACTTCTCCACGTTATGGCAGTGTTCACATTACAAATTTAAAACAAGAAACTTGAAAAAACAACAATCCATGATTCAATAAGCACCCTCAGTTTTCTTCTACACGTTATGGCAGCGTTCACACTACAAATATAGAACAAAAACATAGAAAAACAACAATCTGTGATTCAGTAAACACCCCCCATTTTCCTTCTCCACGTTATGGCAGCGTTCACACTACAAATATAGAACAAAAACATAGAAAAAACAACAATCTGTGATTCAGTAAACACCCCCCCCCCATTTTCCATCCCTACGTTATGGCATTGTTCATACTACAATTACATATACGCCTAAACTTTTGATGAAAAATTGATACATCCATTATGGCACCTCATTAAATAGTGCTTTATTCATTTTAAGACCGTTTCGAAATTTTTCAAAAATGAAATACATTACAGCCACGTTGTCTCGATATTGACACCTGCTTTTTTGCCCTGTATCTTTGAAAACGTTTAATCAATAAACTGAATGTCCCTAGTGTTGTTACTTTTCTATGAAAGACATACGAAAAAAAAAAGATTGGTAAAATAATAAAATCATTATAGGAGAATCCTGAAACGATTGAACATTTGAGCTTAAAAAAAAAAAGGGTTTGGAGACACAAGCTGATTCTAATTTAATTATGTTTTGTTTGTTGTCAAGTTTTCTCAACCAGATATAAATTAAAGAGTTTCTAAGAGCTTGAATTTGTTTGTTGTGAGAAGTTTAATACGGTATAAAACATCAATGTACATTAATAACAATACGTATAGGTAATAATGTATCTCAAGTATAAACGGAATCATAAGAACTGAAATAATATGTTCGCTGTGGTTTCTTTAAAAAAAAACGATTTTTTTTGCCATCGAAACCTAGAAAATATTAACATTTTACTCTTCGTGTTATGTAAATCAACAGTATCATATTTGTGGTTTTCATCTTCCGTTTAGCATCGTAATGTATTTCTATTCTAAAAATATCTTAAATTTTCGAGTTATTCTCGAATGTTTCTAATGGCTTTTTGTGAAACAATCTATAAAACCTGTAAAAAAAAAATCTAAAATTTAAGGTACTTTATTACTTTTAATTGTCACTTCATTTTAGCTAGCAGCTTAATGATATTCAAAAGCTTGTTTGTTTGTTTGTAAGTAAGCACAAAGCTGCATAATGGGCTATCTGTGCTCTGCCCACCACGGGTATCGAAACCCGGTTTCTAGTGTTTAATCCGTAGACATACCACTGTGCCACGGGATGGGGGGCATATTAAAAAGCTACTTAACTGCCATACTTCTATTTTCTATTCAAAGTTTCGTCCACCTTTTTTATAACTAATATTTTTCTTATCTCTATACATTTAATATGAAACTGACACACGCCACAGTTCTGTATTTTTCATAAACATTGTATTTACTATTAACATCAGTTTTCTGGTACAAAAAATATTTATATAAACCATAATTTAGAATACCTTTAAATTGCATGAGATGTAATTGCGAGAAGATGTCTTATTTTAAAACTAATCGAATGAGAGAGATGTACATAGTATTTCTTTCAAATACAAATACAGAGTTCGAATATTCATAAACTAATTGATAACTTTACACCAGAAATATAATGCTTATGTGAAAATGACAACAGCTATAAAAATTAAAATAAAACATGAGAAAAGATACAATAAATCATGCCTATATGCTATTGTCCATCATTGCAATAAATCATGCCTATATGCTGTTGTCCATCATTACAATAAATCATGCCTATATGCATGCTATTGTCCATCATTACAATAAAGCATGCCTATATGCTATTGTCCATCATTACAATAAATCATGTGTATATACTATTGTCCATCATTACAATAAATCATGCCTATATACTATTGTTCATCATTACAATAAATCATGCCTGTATACTATTATCCATCATTACAATAAATCATGCCTATATGCTATTGTCCATCATTACAATAAATCATGCCTATATGCATGCTATTGTCCATCATTACAATAAATCATGACTATATGCTATTGTCCATCATTACAATAAATCATGCCTATATGCATGTATTGTACATCATTACAATAAATCATGCCTATATGCCAGGCATGATTTATTGTAATGATGGACAATAGTATATAGACATGATTTATTGTAATGATGGACAATATATACTATTATCCATCATTATAATAAATCATGCCTATATGCTATTGTCCATCATTACAATAAATCATGCCTATATACTATTGTCCATTATTACAATAAATTATGCCTATATGCTATTGTCCATCAGTACAACAAATCATGCCTATATGCTATTGTCCATCAGTACAACAAATCATGCCTATATGCTATTGTCCATCATTACAATAAATCATGCCTGTATACTATTATCCATGATGGTAAACATAAAAGGTTTATACTGAGATTTGGATATCACCATCAAGTTATTTTTGTTTCAAAATAATCTAAGAACTACCAATCCTTTATATTGTCTACATAGATTTGGCATTTGGTTTAAAACTAAACCCCGTGCTTATTTTAATTAAAAAATTATAGAATGTTACTACTCTCATGTGAAAAAGATAAACTCATCTATTTAATTTGAAAAGTATCATGTGTTCGTGCGTGGGAGGCTTTTTAAACTTCATTAAACTACGTAAAAATATTCTTATGAGTAGGAAAAAACATACAACGCCACCATAAGTGCATGGAAAGTTTTTTATTTTTTTAACTAATCTAAAACGAAATCAGAAGTATGGAAGTACAGACGATGTCACCAAATGCGTAAAGGAGGGTTTGGTGTAATAGTACTATGCATTGCGAAGGGAAATGTATTTGGGGAATGGATCTGTTATTCCACAGAGCCCCATCTCAGACAACAGTGTTTATTGTTAAGGTTTTGTGTGTGAATTTCTTCATTTGTTTATAGACACTTAGAGTACACTCTGTTGGGTTTTAATACTTGTCCCCGACACCGGGTTTTGGTTTGAAAGCGTCGCTAGATCTGGTGTCTCTTACTAGATAAGTCGATCGGTTTGCCATCTTTGATCACACCATTCGGTTCAAAATGTATTTTGTACTAAAGGTATTTGGTGGGTAACACGTGTCATGGAATAGGTTTAACCTATTTAGGTTTAACCTCGCAGTCATCAAGACGTCCCGCACGGCCATCACATTTGTTCAGAACTCTGCGTACTTAACCTCATACGTGAGCAGTCTAGGTAGGTCACTTAACTGTTTTTAATTACTTTAAATACAGAGCACTGACTTTATATTATATGAACTTTGTAACTTTGTGCATACAAATATAAAATACTAAAACCAAAGAAATGTTTTGTATGTGAAGCACGAGTTTTTTTCCCCTAGTATTAACTTACAGGAAATACTATAGTTTGTACACTTCCAGTGCTAACATTGCAATAACTTAAGTAGTTATGAAAAAAACATTGTGATTTGAAACACACATTGTACGTGGATCACGTACTTCAACTACTTAGCTGTTCTAAAGTTAATTATCACAAAGAGAGACTTGAAAATTAGGACTAGAATCAATGGTCACGACATCTTGTACTGTATTGTTGCTGTTATTTTTTATATATATAAATTAGGCTTTCCTGGAATTATAACTTACATGTTTTCTTGATTTTTGATACTCTTAAAGGCTCTCACGCAAACCACATATATACATTTGTATATATTTTAGAACTCTCGTTAGCAACGCACCATGAGAAAAGAAAGTTCTATAAAATTCATTCTATTTCATTAGCGGCTGGTGCATCTAAAGATGTATAAGAAACACACTAAACCTAGCACACATTCTTTGTCCCAGTACAAATCATTTGTAAAGGAAACATCACTCGCATCTGAAATATTTTAATATATGACAAGCTTGAGGCAACATATGTCTATCTCCCACATTTCTCGTCTTTATAACACATTTACCATTGTGGATAATGAATAATTATATAGACAGGGAAGAAGTGGAACGTATCTTCCATAGAAGTATTGGATGAATAGAAATATCATATACCGTTACAAGAATCAAACACGAAGTTGTGAATAACCACATATATTTACATATGGGCGTTTTCTCAGGAGTGGTGTATAATTTTAATTTAGTATTTTGTTTAATTTATTTCTGTATTGCAAGAGGTCATTGATTTTGAGAAATACGTACGTTAACTAAATGTCCACCTTACGCAGTCATGGAATTTAGTCATTACGTAATTATTCCTATTGCCATGTTTTATTTTCATCCTGGTCAACATTGGACTTATACAGAAGTTTTATAACAGTTCCCATTCCAACTGTAAAATATATTTCAGATTTAAACTCATTACAATATGACAAAGATCAACGATAGGATTATAAGTATTTATTAACTTCTTAATTTTGCCTACTGGGTCAGATAGTTTGATCTTCCCATGAGCACCTTCTATCGTTTCGCTTTATTAGAAATTTGATACTATATCTTACAAAACTAAATCCTAACACGCTTACACGTTTTAACGTAATCTGAGCCAGATAAAGCCACGTGTTATATGTCATAATATTTTCAAGATATATTTGAGAAGTTAGTACATTTAGAAGTCATGTACGAACAATATTTCACATCATAATGATGAAGCATATGCACTTATTTCGTCCAAATTCGCGCGTGTACTTGATTGTAATCCATGTTAAATGTTCGTGACTGTCTCCAGGTCCTTTTACTTCTGTAAATAAGCGTCTGGTAAGCCAGAAGTCTTGAGTAGTTAGTTAGTATATTTTATAAGTGCTTCATTGTTTAAATATCAAGTGATATAGTGGACAGTAATGTTGGAAATATGGTAAACATAATTTGTAGAAGCTGCAATAAAAAACATACACAGACATAAATCATTGTAATTATAATAGTTGGCCCTACTTTCACTGTTAACTTTTCCACAGCACCACTTTCACATTTCATTTGTCTATTCAATTTTTGTGATAATCTTTGCTACTGGATGTATTTGTTTTTACTCTCTCTCTCTCTCTCTGGATATATATATATATATATATATATATATAAATTATAGCAGCAAAGATTGTAACAAAAATATAATATGTACATTTTTATAACGAGGAGGCTCTCATAACATATATATTATTTCTACTGTAACCAACAACTCTGACTTCGCTCGTTAACCAGTAATTTGAAAATATGTGACAGTAGAAGCCATCTTTCACCCTTTCACGGATGTGATCTTATTACAAGTTATGGAACTTGCATATGAAAACAAGTTCACATTTCGATCCCTATACGTTTGCTGAAACCACATGTGTACAGGATGTACAAAGAGATAGATAGAATCACTTTGTTTCTGTAATGAATTACATAATTTTAAAGCTTTTTTCGTAAATTAACTATGAAGCACATGAACATTTTTCACTGTCTACGTGTACGTGAAGGTTCCCAAAGTTCAATAATTATCACTGGGGCCTAAAATGTAACATTGACACGTGATATAAGTATGTTCAAAATCAGACAGTACAAAACATAAGTGTGTCATATTTGACTGTATAAAGCACGTGCTGCTCTACCTTAGAAGGTTCTAACACTCACACTGAAGAACTTTTGCCCTTCAAAAGAGTCATCAGTGAGATCACTAGAACGATGTGGCATTCTGAACCCAGTTCATTTCTTTATGGACATAAATTTACATAAACTTTTGATCATTTTTTATTTACTCCAAGGATTGATTATTTTGTTTTCAATCAAAGTAATATGTACTTTTGTTTGCATTCAAACGTTCGTGATTATATCTTTCATTGACTACTCAGGTTTCAATGTCCAAGGAGTTCTCAAAGTTTCTGAATATTTCAACTAGAGCACTACAGTGTACAATAAATGGGATTTAAGCATATTTATTTTCCTAAGCCCTCTTTTCATTTACTGCATTCTTAGAAAGTTCGTCTTGTTTTTATAAAAGAGTTCATTGTTAGTATACTAATAAAATTAAGACTTTTACATTGATTTCCTACAAGGATTTCACCAAATAAAATAACCTTCTTTTGTAGTGAATGATTATAATACTGACTCTTAATATACGTGTGTTGTGTGGGTTACAAAGGAATTAAACATCTTTTTCTGGTGCTTTAAATATGTTGTTACATAGCCAGTCCAACTTAATTATTGGCAGGACGTGGCCTAATTACTAGTGAGCCCGGACAGTGAATCCGAGGATTCATGATTCATGTCTCGCTGCTGCATTCCTGCTTGTTTATAGGTAAGCACAAAGCTACACAATGGACTATCTGTGCTCTGCCCACCACGGGTATCGAAACCCGGTTTCTAGCGTTATAAATTCGCAGATATACCGCTGTGCCACTGGAGGCTCGCTGCTGCTTAGAAATCTTATGATGTTGGCATTAATCCTTTTTTTAATATACACTTGTGAAGAAATCACTATCCTTTTAATCTGTAGAAAACATTCAATTACTATATCCTTTTCGATGTGTTAATCAATAGGAAATTTGTGTTAAATTGTTAAATTTCTCAATATAATTCACCTGAAATTTTTTCCATATATCCCGTCAGAATTTCTGCATTAGTCCTTAATCACGTTACAGTGATTAAATTTGTTTGTTTCAGTATTTTTGAGCACAATTACACAAGAGTTGTATGTCCATAGTCGGCCTTAGTACTTAACTTGATAAACTACAGGGAGGGCAATTATTCAATAGCACCCACCGCCAACTTCTGGGCTATTCTCGCCTGACCGAACAGGGAAATTTGGCTCTCTTATACAAAACCCAAAAGTTCTAACTGCGCTTTTAAGGCTTCTGTTTCATTATTTTATTTAACTATTTTACTTTTATGGTCTACAAAAGTATGTTCAAATAATCGATAAAATATTATATTATTTTACTAATAAAGAAAAGACCATAATATTTCATGTTTAAAATATTCTTTTAAAAGTATTTAGTTATTCATGTTAATTACTGTTTTCAGTAGCAGCCTAGGGTGTGTGACATTGTCGTCTACACATTGTAATTTTACAATACTGCTTAGTTGACATTTTTGATAGAAACAAACTTTTTACGTTGAACCATAAATATCAAATTAATTATTTCTTAAGATGCGCAAAACTCGCTTCTTTCCTTCTCCCCCTCTCTCTCTCCCTTTCCTCTCCAAAACAACGGTCATTATTCTTCTTCCATGAGTTTAATACCTCTTGATTCGAAAGTATACCACATAGTGCAAAAGACAGCAAAACCATGTCCTTTAGAATTTAATAATCCATGATTAATAGGCGTAATTCCATGAAGTCAACATCAACGTTATTTCTACCTTTTGTACTGCTCGAAGATAATCTTTGTCGTACTTTATCATGGGGTCTACACACGTTTGCTGCCTAATTTTAGACACAGATTAATCATCCTCTTTACTTGAATGACATCAATGACCAAACTCATCTTACAACAAGCGAGGAAAATCTTCTTATTAAAAACATGTTTGTTTGTTTTATAACTGATATGATGAAAAATATTTCCACTGTTCGCTAAGCGTTCTATTAACTAGAACCCAAGAACTGAAGATTTCAATAGTAGATAAACGAAATAGAGGGATAGGCAAGTAAAGAGAAGGTTATAAGTAGTAATTTTTAACCAACTTCTTTTGTAAAATTGAAGAGCATCTCTCCATGGAGGACGGAGCATAGATAGCCTGAACTGTATGTTTACACTAAAACAAACATAATCATACCATAGCAACTTTAAGCAAGTGTTAATCTCTAGGCTCCTTTCGAAAGCCGTAAAATAGGGGTAATGTCTCTGATTCGACGAAACATTAACCCAATTCAGTATAAATAGTTGAAATTAACCCAGTCAATGGCCACCAATGGCACAGCGGTATGTCTGCGAACTTACAACAATAGAAACCGGGTTTCCATACTCGCGGTAGGCAGAGTACAGGTAGCCCATTGTATAACTTTGTGCTTAAACTACAAACAAACCCAGCCAGTTTAAGGATAAACTGATCGAAGAATTGATGGTTTGCAACCAATTTAAATGTGTGATCTTTCGTGAAGTTATTAAAAACCACCTTCAACGTGAGCACGAATGTATAGGGCATACATATGATTAACCCATACATTAAGACTAGACGTTACATAAAAAAAAAAAAAAAATAGAAATAGAGAAGCACTCAGTAGGGCGTATACATCCGCTACTCACCGTTGATCATATTTGGTCCTCAAGAAATACAAAAATCTTCTCGTATGTCCGTCATTATCAACTAACGTTAGTCATTTTTGGCAAGACAATGAGAAACAATATTCTACATATATTCACCAAGTTTCATCCAAATCCGATCATTTTTGACTGCAAAAATAGTATGAAAAAAGTGAAAAATCGGTCCCTATGTTAAAATATAGGGATTTTTTGGAATTTTGTGACCTTCTAAGAACTAATCACTTTTAACTTGGGTCATAGTTCAGTTGTATACCACTTTTCTTTCAAACCCATTCAGCCGTTTTCGAGATTCTTGGTGACAAATATATAAACAAACAAACACACACACAGAGGGGTAAAAACATAACCTCCGTCCGCCTTCAATCTTTTCCTGTAAATCAGCCAGTATCCACGATAATAATTTATTAGAAGACTATCACATGTCTTAATAATAGTTCCCTATAGGCCCACCAGAAGGTGTGATAATATGAGTTGATTACCTCATACTGATTGTAATTATAATACTGAGAGATTTTTATTCAATGGTTGTGATATGCATACTTGTTTTGTAACTGATTATATCAAATGATAAAAAGCGACATAAGTAATAGAAGTGACACATTGCATAATTACAGAAGTGGATTATGACGTCATATTGAATATTTTCTGGCTTGGATTTCAAAATTTTACACACATTGTGTTTACTTGATTGTTTCTATAATAACTTCATGGTCAGACGTCTATCTTGTACTTTCATTTAAATATCGAGATATCTAACAGTAACAAACTTTTAATCTGTAAAAATAATATTTTATTTTATACGAAGTTTGTTACAGTTATAATTTTTTTAATGGTATTCGGTCTATTCAGTCAGAAGAAGACCTCAGTATAGAAGCCGAAACGTTCTTGTACTCTATTAGCAGTCAGGGATAATCTAGCCAAAACGCCATAACTTTGAAATTTTGTTAGAACACCATGTTTTATTCACATGACTATGTATATGGTAGTTCTAACTTACTATGTGAATGTAAATAGTCATGAAAAGGACTAGGCTATTTTTTGAAGTGTCTATTGCAAATTACTCAAACTCTCTATATCCTACAAGATTATAACATTAACTAAATAATACAGTATCAAGTATCAAAAACGAAACATCAATAATGATACAATGGAACACTTTCAGAAAGTTATCTTCTAATGTATAAATCATTCACTAAATAAAATAATTACGTAACAAGTAACATTTTTATTCTTTGTCAAAAGGTACTATATGATCAGTTATTGTCTGTCTGGTGTCTTTCGTCATAAGTTGTTTTAAAACTAACTGAACCAATTCCGATTGAATTTGGTAGATACTCAACTGGATCAGCAAAGATCGAGTTTACATGGACAGACAATCGGACAAAAGATTCGGATTTGGCAGCCATTTAAAATTTTACTGAACGAAGTCGACGTCAAACAAAAATTACGTTTAATGAAGTGTGTAACAGCTATCTTTGTTGATCTATTCAGTAGCCCATTTAATGAATTGTGTAGTGGGCTATCTTTGTTGATCTATTCAGTAGCCCATTTAATGAATTGTGTAGTGGGCTATCTTTGTTGCTCATATATGTTCAGTAGACCGTTTAATGAAGTGTGTAACAGCTATCTTTGTTGATCGTATGTATTCAGTACATCGTTTAATGAAGTGTGTAACAGCTATCTTTGTTGATCGTATTCAGTAGCCCATTTAATGAATTGTGTAGTGGGCTATCTTTGTTGCTCATATATGTTCAGTAGACCGTTTAATGAAGTGTGCAACAGCTATATTTGTTGCTCATATTCAGTAGACCGTTTAATGAAGTGTGTAACAGCTATCTTTGTTGATCGTATTCAGTAGCACATTTAATGAATTGTGCAGTCGGCTATCTTTCTTGCTCATGTGTATTCAGTAAACCGTTTAATGAAGTGTGTAACAGTTATCTTTGTTGATCGTATTCAGTAACACATTTAATGAATTGTGTAGTCGACTATCTTTGTTGCTCATATGTATTCAGTAGATCGTTTAATGAAGTGTGTAACAGCTATCTTTGTTGATCGTATTCAGTAGCCCATTTAATGAATTGTGTAGTCGACTATCTTTGTTGCTCATATATGTTTAGTAGACCGTTTAATGAAGTGTGTAACAGCTATCTTTGTTGCTCATATTTCAGTAGACCGTTTAATGAAGTGTGTAATAGCTATCTTTGTTGCTCATATGTATTCAGTAGACCGTTTAATGAAGTGTGTAACAGCTATCTTTGTTGATCGTATTCAGTAGCCCATTTAACGAATTGTGTAGTGAGCTATCTTTGTTGCTCATATATATTCAGTAGACCGTTTAATGAAGTGTGTAACAGCTATCTTTGTTGATCGTATTCAGTAGCCCATTTAATTAATTGTGTAGTGAGCTATCTTTGTTGCTCATATATGTTTAGTAGACCGTTTAATGAAGTGTGTAACAGCTATCTTTGTTGATCGTATTCAGTAGCCCATTTAATGAATTGTGTAGTGGGCTATCTTTGTTGCTCATATATATTCAGTAGACCGTTTAATGAATTGTGTAACATCTATCTTTGTTACTCATATTCAGTAGCCCATTTAATGAATTGTGTAGTGGGCTATCTTTGTTGCTCATATATATTCAGTAGATCGTTTAATGAATTGTGTAACATCTATCTTTGTTGATCGTATGCAGTAGCCCATTTAATGAATTGTGTAGTGGGCTATCTTTGTTGCTCATATATGTTCGATAGACCGTTTAATGAAGTGTGTAACGGCTATCTTTGTTAATCGTTCGTATTCCGTAGACTAGTTGGCGAATGACGCACACGCATGCCGTCCTTCCCTTTCCGTCAATTTAACAAAATAAATGCTGTGTGAGTGTATTTGCTAGCATTCTACATTTATAACATTGTACGAATTTCTGTAAAACATTTCAGTTCGCTTACCTAGAGAGACATTCGTATGTTGTTCATCACACACACTGATACTAACATGTACAGACATTTGGTCAGTCGAGTAACGTTATGACATTAGTCAGAGTTCATTACCTCAGTGTGGAAATGTTACACAAGAAATATTACCAAACTAAACATTTATCAGATTATTAAGACTTTTGCGCAACTGGGAGTTTAATCTAATAATTCAGACTCAGAAAGTTTGACAGACTAGTTTAATATTTTATAATTTGAATATCTGTTGTACGCAATTTATGTGATACACATTGTATACACTCCTTTATGTTAAAGTCTGTACTAAAGGTTAGATTTAGAATTAGATTAATATACATATTCATACTCATAGTTTAATAAGATGTATGATAAAAGGTATGTTTTATTTGCAAATCTACAAATCTATAAAGTTCAGACATGTGTTTTGTATATCCCAAGAGGTATTATTCGAAATATGTGACAGAGAATTTTTCTTTTCTGTCATATTATTCCATATTTTGTTTATATGTATCCAGGCGTTACCTTTTCAGCCTTCAAGTCTATGTGCTCTACTCATCCACCTAGTTGTTCAAGGCATCGCTTCTTTAGCTGGCTAATGTATATCTTGTTCTAACGATCGTCCCTTCGTACAACGTTTCGTACATTTTTATTTGTTCTATTTCAATATTGTTTCTTTACGTACTCGATCATTCAAGAATATGATAACGAAACATTACACATGAGGTTGTTCATACATTGTCTAATATTTTGTTTCGCAAATGAAATGACGTTATATAATAAAATTTAACCAATGTTTGTATATCTTATAAACGTTATGTAAGGTGTAGCAATCAAGCCGATGTTGCCGTTCCATATCGATTCATTCTGCACGGTGGAAAAGTACGTATATCGAGGACGAAAAGTAAACATTTCCTATAAGTGTAAACAGCTGATATAACTTTACATACTTCGTTAATAATCTATAAATACATGATGTGTTTCATTAAGGATTTTCATGATATACATGATTCCTGAAATAATCGAATCAAAATGAAACATCAATCACTGTATTGGTTGAAAAAATAATTAAAGACAGCATTTTGCACTCATTTCGTAGTTACTGTATGTTTTTAGTGGCGGCATAGCGGCTTATAGAATGGTTTCGGAAGCTATAACTGTGATTGTTATAACGCTTATCAATTG